>NW_025999862.1:7551269-7563769 GCF_001458135.2 Marmota marmota marmota
TTCTGCTGCCTTTCCTATCCTCTACTTTCCCCCCTCCCATCCCCTCCCCTCCCCTCCCCTCCCATCACCTCTCTCTACCCCATCTACTGTAACACATTGCTCTTTCTCTCTTTTTTTTTTATTATTTTTATTTTCTAGGAAACTTTACAGATAAATTCATATATGGAAGACAATAATTATCTAGTTGAGATATATATATTTTTTTTCACTGAGCAATAATGCTCATTTATAGTCATATAAAGTATTCTGGCTAGGAGGTCAGGCAGTTACTTAGTGATAACCCATTTGTCCCCAAGGAGTTCATGTACCAGCATGCTTGCTTATGTTTACTTGAAGTGGTATGTCATGTAAATTTAGTCCTTGACATGCAATTCAGGAATTGAGTCTCTTTTATACAGTACACTGATTGTAAAGTCCATGAACAGTTTATTGGATAGTTTTCACTCACTCAGGCTGCCTGGTGTAATTTTTCCCAAGGGACTGAAACTTCATGCTGTTATTTCTTTCTGAGGTAGAGCTACTTGCATTGTAATACTTGGGAACTCTTGATTACCCTTTGCAGTGACTTTCACAGACTTATTTTTAAATTGTTGTTTCTTTTCCCCTCTGATTCTACCAGGAACTCCAGGAAAAAAAGCAGATGTAAATAAAACAAGACCATAGAGTGTATACTCCACTAAACATGGAACTGCTGGGAATAATTCCTGTTATTTTCTTTCATTCTACATTAGAAATAAACAAAATTATAATTTTGTACAAAAATGTCTACTTTTTTCCCTTTCATGATGTCGCCATTTTTATACCATTCACTACCCCAATCATATCACTCTTTTATAAAGTTGTTATTGTATCAGTGATGTCCGCCATATGTTAAAATACCATCTAACTTCTCTCAATATCCCACTTAAGAAAAATATTACTTTCAGAAGCCATGTGGTACTGTTCAGAACATTTGTTTCCTTCTTTTTAAAACGTATTTCTCTAAATCTGATTCTCTGATAAACAACCAGCACATGTTTGTTGATCTGCTACTTTATGACCAGCACTAGACTTTGCACATTCATAAATATAGATAAAAAGTATGAGAAATATCCCTTTTATGAAGAAGACTAGTATTAAAAATAATCATTATTAATGGTCTGTATTAATTAAATGTATATCACACACATTTTTATACTATTTGTCTAGAAAATTCATTACTCAAGATTACTTTTTATGAACCATATAAAGCACTGTAATTTGTCTTGTTCTTGCTGTTCCTTTAAGTTTGCCAGAAATATCATCCTCCTCAGAATTCTCAAATAAGTAAATTTATACCCCTTTTATGCATTCATCATGATCTACATTCCTTAGAAGATATTTATCACCATATGATACTTTTATTCCAGAGAATGAATATCTTAGTTAGTACAGGCCATTTTCTATTTATTTACCTGTGCTTCATATGACCCATGTAATTATCTTTACATAGCAGGTGATCAATAAACAGCAGGAAATAATTCAATGGTTATCGAATGAAAGACTAAAACTCAATAAACATTGAATAGTTTAAAATTTCTTTGAGGATATTGTCGACTTAAAAATAAATAATATCTAAATAAGTATATTACTGAGAATAATAATATAAAACTCAGAGGAGACCAAAAAAAGCCACAATCCAGAGACAGTAAATAAATTTTCCTATTTGAAATGAAAGAGGCCATTGTGGATTATAATGAACAGAACACATAATTTGAAGTCAATAGACAGAAGAACCTAAGTATCAAATATCAGATTTTCAGCTTTATATGACAAATACTTGGGAATTAGTCCTGGGTCTTGGTTAATGGTAATTTTATACTATCCTGAAATCAGATCAGTCCATCATATACCTTTTCACTAACCACCAACTAACTCCATTTTTCTCAACACATAGTGTAATCCCTGTGAACTAATTCATCTCAACCTGGCCACTGGGAATTCCTTAAGTCCTTAATTTGCTAGAAGAGTCATCCTTTATTTGTCTTTTGATAATGTTCATAAAGACTTTATTTCAGCGGTGATTTCTTACAGGAAAATGTCTTTCCATAAAGCATCAATCTCCCAAGACCTATATCATGATTTCCTCTCTGATATTTTATTTGGTATTGTTAGTACAAATATTTTTTGTACTTTTAAAGAGAGAGAGAGAGAGAGAGAGAGAGAGAGAGAGAGAATATGAGAATTTTTAAATATTTATTTAAATATTAAATAAGGATCGAACCCAGCGCCCCGCGCATGCCAGGCAAGCACGCTACCGCTTGAGCCACATCCCCAGCACAGTACAAATATTTTCTTTTCTTTTTTTTTCCACTTCTTATTTTAACAACAGCACTTCATATAGATTCTGGAGCATACTAAACACTTCAAGTATAATTTCTTTGTGCAAATGTCTATTATGCATATCGCCCTTTGTAAATAAATTGGGTGGTATACAGAAATACAGAGATAGACCATAATACTTCTTATTGATAACTGTGGGATGCAGGTTGCAGGTAGAAGTTTCTTTAAGGGAAGAATGGGCAACTCAGAGTCTCAGTCCTTCAACATTGTGACCTCTTTGAAATACCTGCCATGTTATTAGTCCAGGTTAGCCACATTTTCTTTTTATTTCATATCTTTTATTTCTTGATTTGTTCTCCTTGATTTTTGTCTCTATGCTACTCCAGAGAATTATGTTTTTCCTTTATTACTGATATAGAAATTAACCTTCTTATTTCAGTAGTTAGTATTTAATCTTTTCCTGCCTCTTATACATTTCTGCCGCTCCACCAAGTACTATATTCTGGCCAACCACTAAAAGATATTCTAATTTCATGCATTTACAGTTTTAGGGTTTTGTTTGTATGGATGGTTTTTGTTTAGCTTTTGCTTCATCATTGTTAGTCCAAGTCTTTTGACTTTGGGGCATGGTCTAGAAGCTCAGGAAAGTAGAAATGAACTTATATACGATTAGTGATAGGGCATTTTGAACAAGAAAATAATTTTTAAAATTCCTATGATGATTAATTTGCAACTGCACATAAGAAGACAAGAGTGAAATTTGTATGCTAACCCTAACTCCTCTGGGGTCTGGCAGAGTGCTTGAGTAGCAAGTGCAAGGCACTGGGTTCAATCCCTAGTACCACAAAAATATATAAGAGTGATATTTGTACCCTGACAACTGACTCCAATCTCAGAAGAAGAAGATGGACAATTTTATTTCTTTTCTCTCTTTTCTTTTCCCCCATTTTCCTGCTTACTTCATTTTTCCTCCCTTTGTTTTTCTTTATTGCTTTTAGGAAGTACAGTAATACAGTGTTACTACTTTGCTAAATACCTTGATTTTACTATTTCTAGTTTTATACCTTTCAGTTTGTCTACCATATGCAAGCTCATCACATATTTTCTATAATCCCTTCAACTCTTGATGGTTTTATCATTATTTTATGAAGGAAATAAGTAAAGGCAGAAAAATTAAACCATATTAAAAACTGAATATAAAACTTGGACATTAACAAGTTTTATTTAGTCAATTATGAGGTATTTTAGAGAATATTAATATTTTTCATATCATTGGAAAGACTCTGCTTATAAGGGTTTATTTTTCAGTAGTATTCTATTATTAAATTTCATTGTTATAGATAATCATGTAAATTAAGGACACATGAGTCTTGACTTAATAGCATATTGCTTAGATGTCATTAAAATATTAAGGACATATTTATGATTTTGGTTTTAAATCTATTTCAGTCATTTTCTATTTCTAATAAACATATCTCTTTTTACTTTTTCATTTCGTTAATATAAGACAGGTATGAATTCTCTTAGGTTAATCTTATATAAAATGATTGTGGTTAATTTAAAATTAATGTATCTCTTTTAAAACCAGAGTCAGAGATCTCTTATTGAAAAAGTTCTTCCTTGATGGCTAAAACTAGAATTTGTTATCCAGAAAGTCAACAATGAAGCTAAAGATTAAAATATAGTTTGGCTGAAGTCTGTGTGATAAAATCTGTCCTTATGAACTATGCATTCTGCATATTAACCAAAAACATTCAACTTCAGAGGTTTTTAATTCCTTTCTTTTTCTGTAAGTCAGTTCCATATTAGGATCAGGCAAGTGCAAGCTACCTCATTTGTCTGTTCACTGTCATTCAGAGAAACCTTATGTAAATCAATGCTAAGTTTATCTTATTTCACAGAAAAAAACAGGTTATTAAATATGAAGTTACCTGATTTAAGTATTCTCTACCACCCTGAGCTGACAGTATGGTGCATGAAAACTTCAGCAATTTCATATTATTGGGATGATAATTCTTAGTTTATTTAAATTGTTCTTTTTCTGATTATGAGATTCATATGAGTTTTGATTTTCTGATGCAGAATAAATAACTTTCAAAATACTGTTATATTTAACCTCCACTATTCCCGCCCAATTTTGTGCATTCAGTCTCTAAGGCTGTCATATATAGCTGAATATAATCACTTTTCTATTATCTCCCTACTTATTGGCATACTCTGAAAAATGCATATAACTCAATCAAAACTTGTGGAGTGATTATGAGTGAATGATTATATTGAGAAAAACAAGTGCATACAACTTATGTCACATTCCTCTTAGAATATATTATTGATTTTTAGTATTTTAAATGTCTACTTTTATGAATGCTTTCTTTTCTATGTAGTCATTTATTATGCTTGTCATTGATTATTCAGTTATATAATTTTTATTAAAAAATTTTCACAATGTGCATTTACTTCAAAGAATATTTTTAAATTATTTGTATTCTGTATTAACACCATATTGATCAAAAGCTTTTAAAGTTTTTTGTTTAAATGACTTTGTATATCATACAACTTTCTCATTTTTTAGAAAGTGAGTAAATAGGAAATAGAAACTCATCAAATAGGAAATAGAAAGTGGATCGTTGACAGTTGGAGAGTTGGTCATAGTTAGGGTAACTTTGGTTGAAAATAATATGAATATTCAAAACAGTAGCTTACATCAAAAGGCAATGTATTAGTTCAACTGATAATAAATTTCACAATGTAAGGCTAACTTCTTAGTCATTGACAAATGCCCTCAATGGTATATCTTCCCATCCTTCCACTAGGTAAAGAGAATTTTGGGTTTCGATTCTTTTTGTGTCTGTGAGATGTCCAACAACTATGATCAAGGCACTTGCTTATCAGAGGGGTATGTGTGTGTTGGTTAAGGAAGGGAAAGGTTTTCTTCTCTAAGTAAACAAAATAGTCTGCTTTTTAGTCTTATTGAACTAAAATGAACCAATTACCAGCGACTGTGGTAACAATTGCCTCAGATCTGACTTCAATCCCAGATCAAAGGACTATAGAGAAGAAGGAAGCTGTATTTTTCTTCTGAGTTAATAAAGTGTTTTCTTTATTTCTGGATGTTAATAGAATATATTACATCACCTCAGTTATTTTTTTCAAGCTTAGCACATTTTTCTTCAAAATTTCCACATATTTCAATAACCCTGGTTTCTTTCTCAGAAATATTTAGAATGTGATTTTGTGTTCTGTATTTGTAAGCTGTTGGTTTTATTTCTCTCATCAATTTTTTAATTTTATTCTAATCATACTTCTCATTTTTTTCTGTACACATCATGGATCAAATATGCACAGATCAGCTCTATATTTTTAAAAATATTTATTTTTTAGGTATAGTTGGACACAATAACTTTATTTTATTTATTTATTTTTACATGGTGCTAAGGATCGAACCCAGGGCTTCACACATGCTAGATAAGTGCTCTATTGCTGAGCCACAGCTCAGCTCTGTATTTTAATGTAAACAATGTGAAATTTAGTTTTAATTTTGAATTTACTTGCTTTGTAATCCTTCATTTTTTTCTCTCTTATTTTGTCCCATTGCCTTTTTATCTTGGTCAATTCTCTTCAAGTGTTTTATGCCTCTATTTTATAATATAAATATGGTTTTTATTATCTCAATGATTTTAGATATCTTCCCAAAATTTGTTCTTATTGGTGTTCAGGAATTGTGTTTAATTTCAAAGTGTTAGAATCATTTCAATGTCTCTTGTTTATGTTTGTTTAGTTTCTCTGGGAAGCTCCATTTTCTCAATGGTTTACACATTGTAAAATAGAGAGAGATATTTTCACTCCTGATGTCATTAATAAAGAAGACTGTTTGATATGCCCTTGAGCCATATACTTATCAAATTTTAAGAAAAATTTTTATTAACAGCTCTGTGTTTCTTCAATAAGCATGTATAATTTTGCTAGAGTAATTTTGTACAATAGCAAACAAACAAAAAAATCAATTCTCACTACTTTTAGAACTACAAAGTTTATCTGTTATTTCACTCACATTACATTTCAGCTGCAGGTTGCTATCATTCTGAAGATGGGTTAATAAGTTACCTTTTCCAAGTCTCAGATTGATTAGGGGTCTATTCTACCTATCTGCCTATTCTAACACACAAATTGGCTCATTCATGACTATGAGGAAGAGCAAAAGCTCTCAAGTCAACTATGTAATCACTAAAGCTTCTGTCATGATAGGGAAAATTTTATCATGCCTTCATCCCATTAGCCAAACCGTCATATCAACAAACCCTCCATCAATGAGGCAAGATGTATACAACTCCCAGTAGATGCACAGGAAAATCACATAGCTATGAGTGGTGATTTAATTCTACTACATGGGGAGGACAAATAGGGATAACTATGGGGTCTATACCAATTCTTAGAATAATTTTATAAATGCTACTTAAATTTTAAAAGACTGCTTCTACTTTTGAGAATGTGAGCAAATTTTATAATATTTTAGAAATGTTAGACAACATTCCAGGTGCCACCACATTGAGTCTGGGAACTGAAAAAATGAATTTCATGAGATAATTTAAAATAGACATATTGAACATACCTTATATGTAAAAGGGCAAAATGCTTCCTACTGCAAAACATTAAAGTATTTTCAATTGCAGTTCTATTCCAACACTGTAAAATTCCATCCCACATTTTATACTAAAGAAGCAGAGATTTTAAATAACCAATGAAAAACTGTGTGTCTTTGGCATTCATCCTCTGGTCAGAAATACCAGTTCTATATAGTGCTTCTTTGTGAATTTGAAACATCTTATGATATACATATAAATAAAATTGAATCACTCCTTTGTATACATGTGTTTGTTTCTTTATATAACTATATAGCAACATTTATAAAGATAATTATTTTAAGACATTTGAAATACATAAGCTATTAAAATAAATTCCAGGTATTACTCAACATCAGTTAAATCAGAATCTCTGTGGATCAGCTTGTAGCTAATGATTCAAAGGCACTTTCAAGGCTGAAAGAAACATATTTCTGAGAAAGGAAATATTATTTGCTATCACCAGGAGACTTTATTAAAGACTGTGTATAGAGGAAAAATTGGATTGTTGATAATTCTGAAGCAATGTTCATCTCTGGGATCTGAAATTAACCTCTGCATTTTAAAATAAAGCTACCCTCATTACTTCCTGTGACCCTTGGATACTAGTTGAATCCTTTTCTCATGAGCCACAGAAGATTTATTAATATGTTCTCTAGAACCTAATGTACTATCTACATGAATTTGGAGAAAAACCTGAAATGCTCAAAGAATACAATGAGTACTCCCTTGGGCATTTCACTGGAGAATAACATGGGCTTGTCTTATTAGGACTACCATAAGCCCCATCATGACAGATAGAAATTACCCATGGAAGGACATGTCAAGCCAAAAAATTCAGATTCATTCCAAGCATTCTGTATATGCTTTTTCTCTGGATAGGTACAGAGCATGTAACCTACAAAACCCCAAGTATCTCCAAAGACTGCTGTTTGTTTTGTTTTCAAATTACATTCCTTGTTATCATCTGGTGTTTCACAAGGGTAGATTATAGAAAACCATAAAATCTGCTCAATTCTTCATAAGTTTTGAAAAATTCATTAAAATACTTTAGCAACTGCTGCTAAAGATTGGTAATTGTCTTTTACTTAAAGATATTTCAAAACTCTTTCTCTTAGAAGGGAAGGGGAGGGTTTTATCAGTTGCACACTAACCAACCATGTGAACTGTTTTCCCCCTGCACTGGGGGACCTATCAATACTGGATCTATATGAGAAAACAATATTCAACAACAACAAAATAAACTATGAGTATGAATTCTACAAGTTCTAAAATAAATTATATTCTGAGTAGAGAAAGAGTGAGCCATGGGTCATCAGTTCATCCTATGGTATCAGCAAAAGCCAAGCCTGGGAAACACTCCTTGCCAAAAGGCTAGGATATATAAATAGCCTTTACACTCAGCTCTCACACCAACAATTATTACATGTTCCAGTACAATGGGTTTTCCGGATTCAGCAGGATAGCCACAAGGTGTTCTAAACACTGTAACATTTTAGTGCACCAAGAAGCCTCTTGATAACTCAGAGGCTTTGAGCAATTTGCAGAGCTTCTATAGTTAAACTTCCTGATCATGAGACCCTATAATAATACACATGCTGTGCTAGCTCTGGGTCACTGTTCCGCCATCAGACGACAATTCTGATGATGATCATTTGTGAAGATTTCCTTGATTCAACTTCATTTCTAAGCCAATGGTTTGTAACCTTAGGGTTAGAATGTCCATAAAAGACTATGGGTGGGTTTAAAGGATGTCCTCAATAGGAAATTAGTTTTTGAAGTGCTTCTAGCTTTAACAAACTTTATAGCCTATTCCAATTCCATCTTGGATTGAACAGGATTGGGATTCTGTGAGATATGTGTTGGTTCTAGCCACCACTCTAGTCAGGGCTGAAGTCTACAAAGCCTTATAAATCACAGATCCCTGAGGATAGAGATATAGCTCATGCAACACCCTGGGTTCAATCAAAAAAAAAAAAAAAAAGGTTAGATCATAGCCCCAGATAAAAGTGCAGAACTGAAACTGACTCCACTTGAGGAAAGCAAAATGATATCCTGGTTAAAAATATATACCCAGCTTCAGTTATAGTATAAATAATTTTAATATTATTTTGTAAGACATAACTCGAGACAATATCTATAATAAATTTTGCTTAGAGGTAGACTGGGTTGTTCCATGGTGGTATCAGAGAAGCATCAAGACATTCCCTCTAATAATGGAAATTCTAGTTGCCTTTTTTTTCCACTTCTTTTTAAAAACTGTTTCAGAAGAATGTCAATCAACTTGCCTCCCTCAAGCTAGCACATCAACTTTCATTTTATTCATTCTATTTGAAACTATTTGATGAATTGTCTGACATTTATTTACTATATTTTAAATAAATCTATTTCTAGTTGCAATTACCAAGTAATTTATCTTCTGTCAATATTCCTTCCTCTTTATTTTTGAACTCTCATAAATATGAGGTCACACAGTTTCCATCTTTTCTTATTTCACAGCTCTTTGTTGTCCTCCCATATTTCTCTATGCTCACCTTCAGAAAAAAAAAAAAAAAAAGAAAAGAAACAACTATTTGGCTCCTTTAGCAATTCTTCATGCAATTGCATACATAGTTTAAAAAGAAACAACAGTAAATTAAAGATAGAATTTAATTCTTAATCATGGAGTTTAATTTTTAATCATATTAAAATCATGCTTTCTGAAAAAAAAAATACTATGAAAGTTCCATTAAAGCAAGACAGTATGGGTGTATGGGTTACTGAAAAGTGGGGAAAGACCATAGATGTCCACTTCCCAAACCAAAGCAACAATGTATCTCAATTTATATTTCATCTACATGAAAGCACAAATATTAAATGACAAGCTTAGTTACTTTTCTTTTGTAAAAAACTGATTTCCATATATTGTCATATTACTATTTGATAATTAGTGCAAAGAATTCATCTTATTCTCAGAGGCTGCTTCTCCCAGAAATGTAAAAAAAAAAAAAAAAAAAAAAAACTACATGAAAATAAAAATACAAGTTTTTTAAAAAGTAAAAATGGCATGGAATACCAATAATATCATTATGTGCTTTTATCATATACCACATATGATAAGGTACTCTGGGAATATACCTCCCATATATACTTGATCTTCACCTAGCCCAGGTAATTCATGTTCAACATCTGTATCTCACTATCAATCACACTTCTGTTGAGGACCACAACCAAGTCAAGATGGTGCCTGGCACTTTGCCAGAAGGAGTGGTTTGAGAAGCCAACGCCAGTGAGCCATTAAGACTATAGAGATTCCTTAATGACTGACTGCTGTGTCTAGATTATGTCAATTAAGTTAAGCTGTGTGTAATCATTAAGATGATGAGGATTCCTTATTGGTTGACTGCTGTATGTATTCAGTTATGTATATGTACCCCTGCAGTCGTACAATAAACAGCTCCCACTCCTGCTGTATCAACCTTCACAAGTTGCTCATTACCCCCTGGTTATTTCGCCCAACCAGACTGCAGCACACTTCCTCAGAGGTGACTTTAAAACCACATTCTATGCCAGATTATTTCCTTTGAAGTTTGAGAAGAATAGCATTTTTTCTCAGAATTACTAACATTGTTGGAAATTATACACTCGTTATTATGATTTTTCAAATATATTCTTATTAGTAGATTATAAACTTCAAAAGAGTATGACATCTTTCACTCCTCTCACATTCTCTTATTCTCTCTCATAACTCTAATATGTAGCATATTATTAAGCACACAGTAGGTGCCCAATAAATGTTTATTATTATATTTACATAGCTAATTAATTTCCTTGCCTATAAAACTCCCTGGTGTGACGCTCAAAATAAATGTAGGTTTTCTTTTAACTTGCTCTAATATTTCTTTTACCTTTTAAAAATCTGTTATGTTAATATTTTACTAAAATCTCAGCATGTTTATCCTGATTTTTCCAATTTTTTAATATATAAGCATACCAAACTCAAACTTATGATTATGAATCTACTTTATTCGCAATTATTATTTTATTTCATCCAAATAAAGTTTGTATTCTAAAGTATTATACATTATATAAATGGTAAAATGTTATTGAATCTGAGGCTGGGGATGTGGCTCAAGGGGTAGTGCACTCGCCTGGCATGCGTGTGGCCCGGGTTCAATTCTCAGCACCACATACAAACAAAAAAATGTTGTGTCCGCCAAAAACTAAAAATAAATATTAAAATTCTCTTTTTTAAAAAAAAATGTTATTGAATCTGATTGCCTGTTTTCAATCTTCATCATTTCTGCTTTATCATTTAATTCCTCACACTTTCAAAAGCTGTATTTATGTTGAACATTTACCTGTGTTACAAGACAGTGTATTTGTTTCTTTAATCCATTTTGCAGTTAAGTACTGAATTTAAATCAATACAGTTTTCTTCATATTACCACTCTGGGCACATTAGGGAGACTTTGATACTTAATGCAATAGTATTATTTATTTAACTTCTTTGTCATTAATTATTTGATTTCACTTTTGGCCTTACTTTTTAAAATTTTAAATTAATTGTAAAGAGAAAGGTTTCATCTGTTTGGAGAATTTATTAAGGTTTTTCAAAACTTTGATAACCTCCTTGATTTTTATGAATATTTCATGAGTGTTTGAAAACAATGGATGTTTTTAATTTTGCTTCAGTTTTTTTGTTCATTTTAATTTCAAAAACTATAAATATGGTTCTATCTATATTTATAGATAAATGAATTACTTCATTTAGATTCATCTTTTTTTGATTTTAAATTAGTTGCCCTTATTATCTGAACACACAGTGTTAAAATTTCACACACCTCTGATCAATCACTGTGACTGAGGTTTGATGCTTAGCAAGGTTTATAGCAGTATAACTCCTAAGATTCTAAAATCTGTGCTAAATTTTAGAAATTACTAGGAAAGAAACTATACCTCTATATTCTTGAATGACTCTTTTATTGTATTAAGAGATTTTAAATTATTCAAAACGTAAAATGTTACAAAAATTTAACTACAAATCGTAGTATATTGAAATGGGTCTTCATTTTGTTTGAGTGCCTACATTTTCAAAATGAAAGCTATTGATGACACAGTACCTAATTTGAGCACATACCACTTACATAAGTTCACTATGAAAACGTCAGGGCCAGTGGCTGTATGCTGCCTTCAACATTACTAAAACATACATTGCCAGTAGCTATTTTTCTCAAACATATTTCTTCATAATTTTATTAAGAGAAAGCTCAAGCTAACACTGATCTCCTCACAAGGTTAATCTATCTACTTAGGGTACATTTATTATCTCTCATTGTGCATTTTTGTACACCAAGAAAGCAATTTATCTTGACATTTTACCCATAAAATAATTAAACACCCGGATGGTTTCCCAAAGTGACCCTTAAGATAGTGATTTTAATTGATATTGCAAGTATTAATAGTATCAACTGTCAAAATTTATTTTTAATTTATAAGAAGATGTATAATATACCTATTCCTATATAAGTTTGAGATCTATATTTAAATATGTCTAAAGAACTTCATTTCCCTTTCTAAAAGTTTCACAGTGTGCATTTC
>NW_025999862.1:7566269-7578022 GCF_001458135.2 Marmota marmota marmota
TCTCTTGGCAGGTTGAATGATGATTTTATTTTTGGCTAATAATGACACTGTTTAGTTACATTCACATGGAGTATTTACTAATATAAAGATTTTGGATAAAAGAAATAACAAAAAAATAAAAGGAAGTCAAAAAAAGAGAAAACGATAAGTGATAACTGGTCATGTTCTTTCAAAAATGGCAGCACAGAAAAGTGAGAAATATCCTTAAATTAGGGTTTTGAAGATAGGATAGTAATAACCAAATCTGAGCTTGTTCAGATCATTTATTTTTTTCTGAACAGCAATTTCTTTAGTTTTTAAAATGGTATATATCTTCCATGTATTTTTAAACCTCTTTAGACTGTTCTGTGATTTTAAAAATATTATACATGTAATATTTTGAAAATGTGTAAGGTATTTTATAAAATCTATTATTATTTTCATGTATGCAGAAAGTACTTATTCATTCTTTTAAACTGCCAGTCCTGAAAATAATTTTAAAATATTGGCCAAATTACATTGTTATATTGTGTGTATGTACAGATATGTAACCAAAAAAATCCCACTATTCTGTACAAGTATAATGTACCAATAAGAAAATGTGGAAAAAAAATTACTCTTAAAACTGAATGATACAGAACTGGCCTGTACTCATATGGTGACAAAGTCTGTCTTCATTAATAGATGTTTACCATTCAAAACAAGAGAAATAGCAGTATTATGAAGCTAAAGTGTCTTTTGCTAGGTTCAATCCCCAATATCCATAAAGGCAGTGACTTGCAGACCTTGCTTCTTATTTTATCTTCAAGCAACAAGCACTGGAATTTAATAGATTCTTAATAAAAGTGTCTTGACTAAGTTAGTCAATGAATAGAATGTTAAGGTTGTACAATGATAAAAACAGAATATATCTGAAGGAAAGCTGTAGTGATAAAAAATATTAAAATCTGGGAATGGGTTAAAAATTATCATCTTAGAAAAAATGAATGGTAACATGAAATTATTTTCAAATATTGACAGGTCAATGAAATTAAAAGAGATTGGATTTATTGGTTTTTCCCTGTAAAATAACTAATGCATACTATTTAATAGAAGTCACAGAAAAGTTGATTTCTTGTTTCATAAAATAATGTTTATCTGGTCAAAATGTAATGTGTTTTCTCATGAGAAGATGTTACTTCCCTAATAATGGAGGGGTCAAAATAAAAAGTAGACAATTTGTTAGGATTCTGTACAAAAGAATTTGGTAAAGGAAAAGGAAAAGGTAAAGAGAACAGGAGATAGAATGTCCAGGTGCAAACACCAGCTACAGAACTTACTGTGTTTCTGGCAAATACCTTTCAAAATTCAATGTGTAAATGAATCACATTGCTAAATTTTGCAAACAAAACAAAACAAAACAAAAAAGCAAATTCAGGGGATGGGGTTGTGGCTCAGGGGTAGAGCACTTGCCTTGCATATGTGAGGCACTGGGTTCAATCTTCAACACCAAATATAAATAATAAAGGTATTGTGTCCCTCTACAACTAAAAAAAAAAAAAAAAGCAAATTTAGGTCTTACAGATCTCGAATGGGTCCTGGGTTTATGCCTTTCTAAAGAGTATTTTTTTTTTGAGGATTGGGGGCCTAACTTTAAGTAGTAAAGCAAGTTAATATTTTCTATCTCAATTTTCTAAATTCTCTAAATCATAAAGGATTTGCTTGTTTAAATGCAAACATCCCCACACAAAACAACATAGCATGCCACTTTCTGTCATTTGGTAAAAGGAGTCTCTGATGATTATATAAATTTAATGTTAATGTATGTAAAGCCTGTTATTGGAAAAAAAAATGTGTCCATTCTTCCTAAAATCTTTCCTAATTTCAGTATAATTGCAATTATGATACTTAATAGCTAATTATAAAATTTACCTGTAATGTGACAATAAACTTTGGAATAAACGAGCAAAGACAGGTAGCATCACCAATCACCAAGACACATAATAAAGCTATCATTTAAATAGTGAAATTTAAATAATCTAAAGTATAAAATATATTACATTTTTATTGTGATAAGATCACAATTAAAAAATCAAAACAGAAAATATAGACAAGGTACCATGATTTTCATTTTGCTTTTATGCTTATCCTCTGATACTTATTCCAAATCTGATGAGATTTATAGTAGTTTTGATACCTATGAGACTAGCTTTATTTCTACTTTTGTGATTCATTTTAAACACATATTGGGAATAATGTTTTTGTTTGACTTAAAAACAGTTTATCTATGATACTAAAATTAAATATTTCAAGGAAACACATTATGCATGAAACTTTTTTCTAACAAATTTATTCATTATGTATAAAGATAAAATTTTCCATTTTATAAATGAATATCTTAGCAGAAAGGCTTAAACCTTTAATAAACAAATTGAAAAAAAAAAAAACCTAAAAACAAGTATTCCAAAATATTGTCATACTTAATGATGATATTTGAAGCTTATCTGTTTTCACTTTTATAATACCTTATATAAAAATAAACACACCATTAAAAAGATAAAGATAGATTAAAAAAAAGATACAATTTCAGCTTCAGAAGTAAATAGAAAATCTAGAAATCGAAAAGATCCAGTCTAGAAGACAACAATAGCAATGAGAAGACTAGAGATTCATTAAGTAACAGAGTATATGGACAACCCACATTGATCATTGCAATCACAAAACAGCAGACAAATATATTTTTCCCCCACTGGTAAAATAATATATAGGAAAACAGACGATTTGTTGAATATTTCCCAAGTAAAGCTACCGAGTACAGTGATATACCTCTTTTTTGTTATATTTTATGTGAAGAACAGATTAATTTTTGCATAATATGTTCAAGAAGAATAGGCTAAATGAGAGAGGTTTGTAGTTACACAGAGGTACAACAGTTGAGAAACCAAAACCTAAATGATGAAACTTTACTGTCTATTCCTGATTATGCAATTTTTATTTCTTTGTCACTTAAGTATTATGCTAAAAGAAACACATTGCTTGTAAAAATGTATTCTATAAAATGTATACACTGTATAGATTATATTTCCATTTTATAAATGAATATCCAAGCACAAAGACTTAGACCTTTAATAAATTCTTGGAAAAGGTGTGGTACAAAAACATACTTCTGCATGTCAGTCTTTCACCAATTCTCCTAAATCTTTCATCTTATTTAACTTCTTGTCTCATCAACACATTCACACACTGATGAGCATTTCCTCCTGAAAATATCTATTTTGAATATGTTCCTAATTGTACCTAAACTTGAATACAAACTTGCAAATTGATATAATCATGTTTCAAAAAACAAGTTTACAAAGAAGTGCCTGTCTTTCTGTTATCAGGGAGTGATACACATGTAAAGAAACCTATGCATACATGTGTGTGTGATATACACTAAATAATCCAGAGCATAATTTAAACTTCATTAAACCTAGTAAATTTCTATTTTTTCTTCTGATAAATTTCTTTGTGAAAGAAATAAGTTATTACAGACACATTGAAGCTTATTGTGGTCCCCCTCCACAAACACATCTCTATTCCTGATCTAAAAGAAACCAACTTCTGCACACAATGTAATCTTTTCACTTGGTAAAATATTACAGCTCCTTAGAAGTAAACACTGCCCTCCTTTCATGAATTGCTACGATTCCAAAGAATAACAAAATTGCATCACATATCTCAGTAGCACATTGAAACTGAAAGATTGTAAAGCAATGTCTCTGAGGGAAATGTTTCCAAGGGAAAATTACTTCAGAACTGACATTTTAATTCCAGTCACATTACTTTCAAATGAGACAGAAAATATATATCTAAAAAGTTACCTGAAGTTGAGCTTACCCATATTTAAAAATGCATCAAATTTGAAAAACAAAACATGTAATCCTAAGGGGAGTGGAGGTTAGAAGTTTCTAAATGATATTCGTTGGGCCAGTAGAGAAAATACATCAGCCTCTCTTGGGAATGTATATACTACTTTCCTAACCCAAATATCTATTATTAGCAAAATTAATACACTTGCTTGTACACAGTACATTCCAACAGTCAAGCTGAGTTTAACTTACAAAATGCTAGGTTGTTTTTGCATTAGAAAATCAATTAATATAATACACATTAGCAGATAAAGAAATCATGTAATATTGTAAAGAGTTGTCAAACAATTGATAATAGACATCTCTTTGTAATGAAGAAAAACGTTTCTTAGGATATTAAAAATTACTATAATATGGCAATCCACAGAAAGATTTGTTGTTGTTTTTATGGTAAAATATTGACAGCTCTGCGTTGAAATGGGGAACAAAAGGGGGGGGGGAAGGATGATCATCATACCCATTTCTAGTCTCCGCTGTGTCAGAGGTTTACCCAAGGTAATAAGGAAAGAAACATAAATATTCTTTGTTCTATGTCTTAGCTGTAATGTTCTTATTTATCCTCATGTTCTTCACAACATTTTACTGCATTCTTGTTATGGTTTAGTTGTGAGGTATTCCCCAAAAGCACATCTGTGAGACAATGCAAGAACATTCAGAGGTGAAAATAATGATTGAGTTATGAGGGTCTTAACTCAATTAGTGCATTATCCCCTGAGGGGATTAACTGACTGGTAACTGAAGATGGGTAGGGTGTGGTAGAAAAGGTGGGTCATTGGGGATGTGTCTTTGGGGTACATATTTGGTGAGCAAATCTTAGTCTCTCTGCTTTCTGATCATCATGTGAGATGCTTCCCTCCACCACACTCTTTCACCATGAAGTTCTGCTTCACCTTGAGCCCTGAGGAATGGAACCTGCTGTCTATGGACTAAGACCTCTGAAACTGTGAGCCCAAATAAACTTTCCTCTTCTAAAGTTGTTCTTCTCAGGTCTTGTAATAACAGCAGCAAAAAAAGCTGACTAAAGCAGTGCCCCTTGACATATGCTCTTCTAAAACTATTAGCAATTATTTCAAAATGTTGTGGGATTTATGACCAGAAGCCCTTTAATGGACTGGCTAAAATGAAGACTACACATCCAGGAATCTACACTACTTTTCTCCTCATGTGAATTACTCCTTTTGACTTCTCACTAAGGATGTATTTCCCTGAGGGGAAAAAAAAAGACACATCTCTAAGAATTTGAAATTATAACATTTGATCTTACATAAAACTCTCGGCTCGAAATTCAGTGTTATTAACTTTCTTCATTTTAATAAGAGATCTTTCACATGAGATGTTCATCAAACCCCACAATGGATTATATATATATATATATAATATTTATATACTTATATAAATTCACATGTTTATATAAATTTACATATGTATATATAAAATTTTCTATATAAATAAGGCTTTCTGGGAACAGACCTAGTCAAAGTTTGAGTTCTCCCCACATGTGCCCCCATTGCAAAATAGAAAAGACCCTGGGGCAGGAATTTGAAGAGTTTTCATAAATATAGAAAGATCAGTTAGAGGAACAGGAAAGTGTAAAAATTGAAAGTTAAGGCAGCCAGTAAGGATGTGGTATTAAGCTCCCTGAAATCCTACACCATGAAACTGTCATATTAGAGGCCAGTACCAGCTCTCAGGAGTCATTTATCAAGAGCTGAAACCAGGAGGTGTTCATCCACAACAGAAACCAGAACACCAAGGAGCACATGTCCTCTAGAAATTTCAGGAAAAGCCCTCAGCCCCAATGAGGTGGACTCTGGAAGTTCTCAGGAGTAAACTAAAATATTTAGGATACAGGCTGGTCATGAACTCCACTGTACACATTACATCCCATCATATCATTAAAAAACTGTGAACTTGACTTACATACAAATTGTAAAAGCTATTTATATTTTAAGAAGAAAAAAATTGCAGTGATGAAGATGGTACTATCACATGCACTTGATTTTTATGTTAAACTTTTTAAACCATAGAAATAATGTGTGCACAAAGACAAATACAACAATTCAAAGAACTTCAGGAGAGAATAAAAAATAGGATATCCCTCTCTCCTTTATCTTCATTCTTTCTCTCCAAGTATAACAACTTTTGTATACTTTTTTTAACCTGTAAGTGCTGGGTTTATAAATTTATAACTTGAAAAAAATCTACCAAAATATTTTAGTCCTTTCTCTTTTATCATTTCTATCTGCTATTTTACAAAGTTGAATCTTTGAGTCTTTTTTATTTAATCAAGTGTTGATTCAATCAGAAGACTACTATTTATTTTCAGTGCTGTGAATTTTCCTCCTAATTTTTTCTCTCATTTTGTTTCTTTCAACCCCATTTTAAATTGTTCTAATTTTATGGAAATTTCAGTATATACATAGAGTTCTTCCTAGACTTATGTTCTATTTTTAAAATTTTTAAAATAAATGTTCAGTAGGCTTTCTACAGGCAGTTGTTCAGTTTTCTGTTTTATTTCATATTCAACCTTTGACATTTTACTGTTCATTATATCTAATTATTTTTTTATATCAGTAGTCATATTCCGGTTTCTAAGAACTCTTCCTCCTTCTATTTTGTTTATTTTTTATAACACCCTCATTGTATTTATGTGTAAAATATTTTCTCCATCTTTCTGGTAATACCAGAAAAACTTTAAAACATTTTTGTCTTCTCTCCTCTTTCTCTAAAGATCTCAATTTCCTTACAATCAGTTTCTGATTTATCATATGGGTTGTTTTTTTTTTTTTTTTCATGTACCTTCTTTTCTTTAAATATCTGTTGCTTGCCAGGCACAGTGGTGCATGCCTGTAATCACAGTGGCTAGGGATGCTGAGGCAGGACAATCATGAGTTCAAAGCCAGCTTCAGCAAAAGCAAGGTGCTAAGCAACTCAGTGAGACCCCGTCTCTAAATAAAATACAAAATAGGGCTGAGGATGTGGCTCAGTGGTTGAGTGCCCCTGAGTCCAATCCCCAACACTTCCCACCTCCCCAAATCTGTCGTTTATGTTGCTTGTTGCTTTTCACTTCAGATTTATGAGAGAAGTGTTGCTTCAGTTTTGTCGCTGTCTGATGTGTCTTACCTCCACAGTGCTGACAACTCTACTTCTCTAAATGGCTCCTCTGGTGAATGAGAGTGTTGACACACCAGGTAACCCTAGAGAGAACTGCGATTGACAAAAGCCCCCAAACCGCTCTGGTAAAGAAAGTCCCAGAAGAACACATTAGCTTAATGTACTTAGGGAAAAACATTCTCTCTCGCCTTCCTACTTCTTCATTCTCAGTCCCTGAGTTAAGATTTTTTTTTCTTTCTTTCTTTCTCTTTTTATTTACACAAGAACTAACATTTTCCTTAGACTTTTCCTCAGAGTACAATTTCTTCTAAAAAAGGATCTTGGGCTTTACCTAAGATCAGAGGCCACCATTCCCAGCTCTGTGTTCTGTGGAGGAAGGGCACAGGATCACACTGCTGTAATTCACAAACAAGGTTCTCAACATCCTGTCCTTCCAGCATCTTTGTATAGTTCTCTAGGTTTGGGGCTTATCTGGAGGTTCCTATGGGAAACTAGGTACTTTGGCTAGGCTTTATATTTGTATTTCCTCTATTTCTTTTCTACCATCTCCTTTCTCTTTTATAAGTTCTCAACAGCATTTGAAGTCATTGTTTAATTCTATTTTTGTGCAGTAACTGTTAGCAAAGTTAGAACCCTGGCCCTCACTAGGTAGGAAACTTTTATCAAAGTTTATAAATACAATGGATATATATATGCACACATGAACTATGAATGGATAGGTAGATGATTGATAGATAGATAGATAGATAGATAGATAGATAGATAGATAGATGTCCATTTTGCTTTAGGGTTTTCATTTTTACAAAAAAAACCGGAGGGAATCATACATAGTATTCTGCCACTTGCTGTTTGCAGGTGTGTGTGTGTGTGTGTGTGTGTGTGTGCGTGTCCCCTTGCACAATCATAAGTAATCACCTAGAGTCCCATGAAACATGAGTTAAACTGTCTCTGAGCTCCACTTATTTTGGTAAAGGACTCAGGAACAGAACAGATGCTGCATCAATATTGGAACTACCCTAGATCTGTCAGATATATGTCCCTGGGACCCATTTCTATATCAGGACAAGTATGCTATTCAGAGTGACAATCACTAACTATGCCAATGGGATGATTTAATATATCACTTAGTATTTAGTCTCTCAGCTTTCTGATGTCTCTCAATTTATTAATCTCACAACCAGAAAAACCATATGACCAATTACTCTTCAGCATATCAGTGTTTCATAAAACCACAATCTGGGTTTATCTAGGGAAAAAAATCCAATCAGTATCATATGGCAAGAGTAAAAAAAGTAGGGTTTTTTTATCTATGTTGGGAATATCCTTATTATTAATTTCTCAGACTTCGTCCAGGCAACCCAATGAAAATCTTTCCATGTGTTAACCAGTACTTCAGCAGGCAGTTTACCAGTGGACTGCTCCCAAAGAAGCCTCAGCACCACACCCTGGTGGCAGCCCAGAGTACTACAGAAACTCAGGAAGGGATCTACTCCCCAAGCTTTCATAAGCTTCTTCACCTTCTGATGTGTGCAACCACATCCACAAAATTAGATCTAATTCTCAGTCTCATTGGAGGTTGCACTTTTTCAGGATTTTTGTTTCTTGAGTGTTCTCCCCCATCTATAGGCAGTGGCCGCTTCCCATACATGCAATTACTATAAGTGTTCTCTTTTTACACATTTTTATACTTAGTAACTTTTATCAACTTAACAATTCTTTTTAAAATTAAATTTCATATTTTCAAATTACTGATGCAGTTTCCAACTCCTGTGTGGACGGACCCTGACTGATAAAGGCCCAAACATATTCAAGGTCTTGAATACCATCAACCTTCCATGAGTGTACTTGTCTTTCATCAAAATGTCTCTCTCTTCTGGCACCTTCTGTGCTCTCAAAACAGGCTCTTAAAAAATCTTTTTAACAAGTATATTTTAATTTGTTTTTCAGAAAAGAGGAGATTTTTATTTTGTCTGCTTTCTTTATCATTAGCCAAAACTACATCTTAAAGGGTTTATCATGGTTATTTTCCACCTTTTTCTTCATTTTATACAAAACTAATACAGAGAGAAATTTGTCAACATTGAGTTTAAATAAAATTAAGCCTCAATAAAATGTTATGATAATTTTGTTTGCACAGTACTTTTTGATGTTGATTAGTATAAAATATTTGAATTCTGTGTTACCTATGTGGATGCTTTAAATGATTACATACATAACAAAAATTTGGCATGTATACTAATGTATTGAAATTACAGCTGGACAGTTAATTATCCTGGAATTATAAGAGAATATCATGATTAATATCAATAATGTTAATATTATATCTTTTCCTTAATGTGACCTAATGTCTTTTAATGTTCCTGTTTCTTATCACTCATTTTCTATCCTTAAAGGACAAAATCACTTTGAAGAAAATTTTTCTAGATGTTTATGACATATAGAGATAATTTTATTTCCAAATGTCAGGATTTATTTTTAATGTTTTTCACTTAAAACATCAATAATATTAAAGGATTCTGTCCTCTGACATTGAGAAAATTTGAGTTTGAGGTATTGGCTTAGAGAAAGACTATAATAAACCAAGATGAAGGATGGGCCCGATGGATATTACATATATCCTGTTGTCAAAGGTCATGACACTAAACATTACAGTCTTGTATTACTGGAGCCAAGGAATGAATAGTACATAAGTCTATAAATACAAATCTATTTTGTACATGAGTTGGTAGAATATAACAAAACAATCAAGAGTAATAGAATCAAAGAATTTCCTTTTTTTTTTTTTGATGTCTAAGTGAGGTCTATCTGGATATCTGATTGTAAACATTTGACATAGCTAATTTATGTAGCCTAAGGGAAAATTATACATTTGCCCAAACCTTTCACTGGCCTGGATGCTTATCAAGAGAATAGACAAAAAGAGAGTTAATGAATAAATTGTTTTCCTTCTTGGCCTTTGGGTGTATTTGCAGAAATTTTTAATCGTCACACTCAGCATGAAGCAAAAGGTCACTTGCATTTAATGATTTCCATGTTCTTTCAAACGAATTATAACCTTAAGATATTGTTTAGCAGGTTCTTATATCGACACATTAATAAAGCACTTTTGTATCACGTAGGTGGTGCACACCTGTTAACAAAGGAATTGGCAGGGCTAAGACAGAAGGATGGTAAATTTGAGGCCAGTCTTGGCAATTTAGAGAACCTGTCTAAAAATAAAATAAAACAAAAGGACTGAAGCCCAGTGGTAAAGTATCCCTGGGTTCAATACACAGTCAAAAAAAGTTTACTTTATGTGTCATAATATACCTCAGGATCCTTCTTTTCATTATAACATATGTACAGCAGATAATTTAAATTGCTAGTGGAAGCCAAACTTTTAGGTAGCTATCAGTTTGTTAGATAAGTAATCAAACTCTTGAGACTTTTGTTTTATAAAATAATTAATTTGCATATATTGTTCAGTAGTATCATGGCTAAAAACCAGGAGTTAGATTTGTAAACTAATTAACTGCATATATGTTAAAGGTAACTAAGAACCTAAATATTCTTTTAGGATTATAAGAAAGTGTAAGGATATTAGCATGTTTGTACTATAGTAAATGAAATTAATTGAAATGTTTCTAGTTGAAATATAATCTTATTGGCCAACAAGTTTACTTTTTCCATTTAATTAAATGTATTTTAACTGATGCATAAAAACCTAAAAACACATTGATAGAGTAATGTAATGTTTTTGTATACATATATAGCATGAAATGTGTAAATGAGGTTAAACGTAAGTCTTCCATTTGTTCTTGCTTTGTGGTGAATATTCCAGATTTAAAAAACAAACATTAAATAATAAAACTCATTTGTTTAAAATATAAGCATTCACATCAATTAGACTCTAAATCCATATTAAGCCAAAACACTATGGATAAGAAGTCAGCCACCTTTTATATTATCTTTATTCATCTCTTTTTTTTCATAATCCTTTTTTCTTTTCTCTCATCATTTGTAAAACTCATTATCCTATCCAGCTAATCTTCATTGCTCTCACTTCATTCCTTCATACCACCTTAATTTAAATTTCAGAAGATGAAGCAACACATTCTAGCAGAAGAACACCCACCAGGTATCCTAGATAACAGGTGATTCATGAACTAATTTGTTTGAAAGTGTATGTAACAGGGAATATGGCAATGAAAATATCATATTAAATACACAATACATTTCCAAATTTTAAATTGAAGTATAAATCCAACATCTCAAAGATAGAGTAGATATAGTACATCAATTCTGAATCATTATAAAAGTACTCAAAGTACAAAAAGAATTTAAAGAAATGGTCTTTTAAGAGGCCAACTTTGAATGAGAACCAAATATACAACTTTACCATCATCTTGTTCTACCTCTTTTTTTCTTTTAAACTCATATATATATATATATATATATATATATATATATATATGATTCATAGCTTCAAATATCAGGGCTAAGATAGAATAATTAATGGCGAGGCAGTGTACATTGTGGGCAAGATCTTTCAAAACTAGTACAATTGACTTGTTGAGATTTTTCATAGTGAAACATTTATAAGGTAGATAAATCTTTCTCCTAAAAATACTTTCTTTCTGTCATAGCATTAAACTGATACATTCTTATAGTAGAGAATGCTTCTCTAATAGGGAGAAGGTATCAAGAGGGCAAGAAACAGAGAAATTATCCTCCCAGAGAAAAAAAAACGTTTTTCCTCTATGCTCCTCAATCACTGATAAGAGACATATT
>NW_025999862.1:7578227-7614662 GCF_001458135.2 Marmota marmota marmota
ATATATATAGTAATCATCTTGAGTATCCCTTGGATGATAAGAGATAAAAGATAAGGTATAATTTGTAACAGCTGTCAAATACTAGTATAGACAGAAACTTTCTAAAAGAGAATATTTCACATTCTCTTATATTTCCAATTTTAAAATGTCCCAATGCATTAATTGATGAAGGAAAAGAACACCATACTAATATTTTAAAATGAATAAGGAAAGAAAATATTGAGACACTTTGTTAAAATTAATAACTAATTGATAATGACACAATGCAGTTTACCAAAAGGGAATTACTTTCCTGCTATCATCCCACCACTGTTGAAAATTACAACAAGACTATTGAGCAACAGGAAGAGTTAGCTGCTCCTCAATGAATGAGTGCAATATGGACAAAATATCATTAAGGAAACATATTGTACACTGCAAAATCTGGAAGTATGCAGTACTTAAAATAAGTGAGGTAAATTATATACAACAAAAAGATGGTCCAAAATTATATAATGTGCAGTTAACGCAACAGATGGTGCATTACCTAACCAAATTACTTAAAGGCAAAAAATTGTTATTTAATGAATACTGAAGAGTATTGTTGGGGTTTAGTCATTCCAAAATATATGTAACTTTAAAGTACTAGCTGTACTCTACAATTCAGTAATAATTACTAAACTCAAAAGTTTATATTGGTAAATGGCATAAAAATCCATCATTTCCCTTGAAAGATGTGAAGAATTTCATTAAATATTAAAATAAATTGAGTACTTTTAAGAAAGGGAAAAAATTTCACCATTTATTTTCTTTGAGGATGACCTTGGAACACTAAACTTGTTTATTACTGAAAATTCAGTTAAATATATCATACATTTAATTTTAGTCTAGACAGTATATAAAGCTTTTTCAAAATTATTTCTGTAGACAACACTATAATTTAAACAATTTCATGTGCCAAATTTTAGAATTTTACATTCATTAATATTATACAAATATAAAAAGCTACTATATCTGTTGTAATATAAAACCATGTTTCTTGGGGCTGAGGTTGTGGCTCAGCGGTAGAACACTCGCCTAGCAAGTGTGAGGCCCTGGGTTTGATCCTCAGCACCACATAAAAATAAATAAAAGTATTGTGTCCAAATCCAACTAAAAAATAATAATATTTTTAAAAAAACATGTATCTTTCAAATAATGATGCATATTTACAATAGGAAAAAACATGCAAAATGCGAAGGCAATGTCTGAAAGACAATTCTTAGGGATAGATATATCTCCTTATATTTTGACAGGAAAAAAATTATATATATATATATATATCTCCATATATCCTCCTCTCTCTTACATATATATATATGCACACACACACATATATAAATATTTAATATATATTTAAATTTCTAAACTTCATGCACCAAACAAACCTAAACAAATTACTTCTAAATTTATCATTTTTATATTGTAAACCAATATAGTCTATTTTGGAATTGTATTTATAACAACATTTAATCATGCACCCTTGATTAAGTATTTGAAACCCTATAGTACATAGTCATATATTATGATCAAAACACCCCAATAAGCATTAATCAATAAGGTTGCATTGATATTGATACTATAAAGTTCATATTTTCATCTTCATTTTTGACCATGTGATTTTTCATTTATTGCAATGTAATCACTTTTCTCATGTCTTTCAAGGGATCCACATGTTTTCATAATTCTATTTGTCAATATGGTCCCAAGTACCTTTTTTTCACATTTTACTCTTTTCTCAAGCAATGGTCTTCTCCCATGTTTCACTGGTGACACTACTCTGTGCGGCCCACAGGTGATGTGCACTAAACTGCTCCTCCAAAATCCACCAGGCAGCGAGGTTCTTCACCAGTGCTGAGAAACTCATAGAACAGAGCATGGAGTTTTTCTCCCTAATTTGAGCTGCACTTTGATGTACAGATACCAAAATACACTTCTGTTATGAAAGTTCTGCTAGTCTTTAATGGAAAATCTTTTTTATCTTCTATAAAAAGCATCTAGTGAAGACATCACTCAGCCATACACAATAGTAAGAATAGGTTTTAACAGGAAAAGAATACACCAATTTATCTCTTGATGTGGAAATAAAACAATACCACTCTAAAATCACATTTCTAGAGAGTTGTTTAACAAAGAAATGTGGCTACTTTATCAATCTGAGCATTATTCCCCTCAGAGCCTCAACACTGTAAAAATTTTTCTTTCCTAACAAAGAAACCACTAAATGATGCATTTGGTCATTCTGATCATTTTTCCTGAACTTTACATTTAGTAGCTATTAATCCGCTTGTTATTTCTAAGTGATACTTTTGCACCTACTATCATTCTCATTACTGGCTCTCAATTTCAATCAAAACTCCTGTTAAACAATATTCTTTCCATAGTATAAAGCTATTTTTCTCTTTTGATTCTTATATCTAGCATATCTAATTTTGCCTGCCATCTTTCATTCTGCTCTTTTCTAATCAATTTTTATTTTGTAAATAACCTTTTCCCATCTATACCAATGTGCTTTGGGTCAAGGTGACCCAACCTCATCTCCAGTGAGGTGTATAGCCTGGACTTAGGCACTGAATACATTTTTTGTGCCTATTTGAGGTGTTCCAGAATGACTCTAGAGAAAAAAATGAGACTCCATTCCACAATTTACTTAAATACTCAGAACGAAAATCCTCTCTACTGAAACCACTGACTATAAAGTTTGCAAGGACCTGAGGGATACCAAGTTTCAGGACAATGCTGCTCAACAGTGAAGCAAACCTAAATGAAAGAAATGGGGAGATATGGGTGGTGGAAATGGGCCAGATCTTTATATAGTTGTGTGCTGGAAATCATATAGTCTTGATGATCTGGATGTACCTGGAATCAAATATCTTTGGAGTTTTTGTTTATAAGGATAAATATACATAAGGTACTTCTGATGATATTTCTGTTGATGATGGACCACATATACAATAATGATCCATTAAGATAATTATAATGGAGCTGAAAAATCCCCATCTCCTGAAGAAGTAACAGTCATCCTACTGCCTAGTGCGATACATTGTTATGCATTTGTGGCGATGCTCTTGTGTGTCAGTCATATAAAATACAAGACACAATTATATAAAGTACATATTAATTGATAATTATAATGAATATTTTACTAGCTTATGTTTTTACTATGTTTTCTAATCATCGTTTTAGTGTGTATGTTTTCTACTTATAAAAAAATTTACAGTAAAATAAGACGCCCTGTTGTAGTAGCAGTAGTCTCATTCATCTTGGGTTTACAATGTCTCTTGATTGCACAAAGAAGCCATGTCAAGTGATTGACCTGTACCATCTGGGTTTATGTAAGTACACTTGTGATGTTTTGAACAGTGACTAAATCACCCGATGACACATTTCTTAAAACACATCTCCATTGTTACCAAATGCCTGACTGTGTTGTGTTATTTGTAAAAGCTAATTTGGGCTGAATTTCTCTATTTATCAATATAATAAACTCTAATTTTAAATCTACTTGTATCAATCACTTTCCTATTCCAGTGCAATAACATCTGTTTTTAAAAAGTAAAAAGAAAAAAATTCTATTAGCCTTTTAAAATGTCATTTTAAATTTAAAAATGTCATTTAAGTTCTGTAAATTTGTTTTCTTAGTTTATCTATATTATGATGAAAAATCCTGCAGATTTCTTGTTTACCCAGTTACCAGACAGATAATACAAAGATAGGTAAATATACAGATACAGATCAACATCAAGAATAAGTAGACAAATAAATAAACATATTTTGCCATGTATATTTTTTCTTGAGAAAATATATTATGGGTTTTTTTCCACAAGCATAGGAAAAAACAGTTTGTGAAATGAATGGCTCCAAATAACTACTCAAAGCAAACTGAGATATTCTAAATGAGAGTTGTGATTAAAATGGAAATTATTAGTGTGAATTGAAGATACAATAGTTGAAAAATAAAATGTTAAACCTGAAAAAGATCATTTTGAATTTTTCCTTCTCAGCCTGACCTGTGAGCTATAAAAACATGGAAAAAGCAAAATGAAAATTTCCTGGATGTAGGAAATACAGAAGAATCTTTTTATCTTATAAATGAGCATAGCCTATGCAGGTATGGAGTTTGGTAGGAAGCCACCACTTTATAGAATGATGCTTTCAATGAACAAGATTCTTCTAGGAACAAATTTTAGAACACTGACCTCACTCTTTGTACTACTTAGTAAAGGAGAGCAGAAACTTAGTAATGATATATTTTCCAATGGGAATTAACATAAGCAAGCCCTAGGATGGCTGGGAGAATATCTGAATTATTTCCCATCTTGTTATTATTTCTGTGGTTCCCAAGATGGTTCAGTGACTGGTTTCCTGGTCTGTCTGAAAATTTGCTTTAACCCAGCCATCTATAGGATCTAACTACAATAAGACCTAATTTTAATGGGCCTCTGACTAGCCAAATGTTCACATTTCCAACTGAATTCACAGAAAGAGAAATCTTCAGTATTCATATTGTTTATTGATTTCTAGCACCATTTAGAAGAAATACTAAAGATGTAGAATATTCTACAAGTTAGAAATGAAATCCTAATACTTTTTGTGAAAATGTTTAAAGACAATTATTATTACATAATCCGTCTCTCCAGTTGTGGAACAAGTAAGTAAATCCATAACCTGTACATCTCAGGCAAAAGCCACTGAGATCTGGGCACACTGGCCAATCAGGTAAATCCAAGTCATAAGGAAGTCACCCCATAATCATTTATAATTAATGTATTATTATCTCCCCATTCATAATTTACAATAAATTCAATATAATATTCATGAAATGCAGACCCTCAACATCTAAAATGACTACAGAGAATCCCAGCACAAAAGAATACATTCAAAATATATTCATCTCAATTACTGAACACTTCTGTAACCACCATTCAGGTTAGCATTCTTTTTGGAAGAAAGAACCCCTACAACTAAATAGAAAAATGGATGACAATTTTTTCAAATTCTTCTTTTGAGTTTTGAAGGACATTCCCTGGAGTTTTTCTCCAAAACGTAATTTACTTTTGATGTGACAATCACTGCACTGCCAAATAAATCTAAAATAACTGTGAATGAAGCTTTACATCAGCTCAACCCTAATCATGTCATAAATAGCCAATGGTCCTTTCTGAAATGTGACATGAGAATCTTCTCTTAACTTGCACTGCATTGTTTAGGGAATGTATGGGTTCTGTTTGGTTGACACCATGACAGATGGTAAAGAAACTGATTGAATTTTTTGGTGGGGAGGGTACTAGGGATTAAACCTAGGGGCACTCTGCTAATGAGTAACACCTCAGTCCTTGTGATTTTGACATAGGGTCTATCTAACTTACCTGGGTTGGCCTTGAACTTGAGATCCCTCTGCCTCAGGCTTCAGAATTGCTGGGATATAAGCATGCTCCTCTGTACCTAGCTGCTGATAGACCTTTGGTGTTATTGTGTTAAATTTTAAACATTTCCTAACTAAAATACATAAGTGAGCAAATCAACCATCATCATTTGCATTTTGTTGAGACTCAAAAGTTGGCAGGGTAGTGGGAAAGTTTCATAATGAAAAAAAGGACAGATTTTCAGCTGTGCTGTGAGAGGACTTTTGCCATATAGAAGTTGAAATGTCTAGTTTGGCCTTTTAGGCAGGCACATGGCGGTGCATTCTTGTAATCCCAGTCACTTCAGAGACAGGCAGGAGGATCGCAAGTTGGAGGCTAGCCTCTGCAACTTATAGAGACCCTAAGCCACTTAGTAAGACTGTATGACAGTAAAACAAAAAAAGGGTGGTGGATGTAGCTCAGTGGTTAAGTAATCCTGGGTTCAATCCTCAGTATCAAATAAATAAATAGAAGTGGGGCCTCTTACATAATTGATTTGGGGAACATATTTGAATCTCTTAGGTCGGTCCTCAGTTGAAATGGGCAAACAAAAACATACGAAAAGTGGCAGTCCTTGGTCAACTCCTTAACAGTTCTGGGCTAATTGCTGCATAGGTTTGATTCTGGGCTGTAGAAGTCCTGTTTTGGCTTCTCAGGCTAGTTGCTTCAGACACTATAGGCAAGAATTCTATTGTTTTATATATATATATCATCTGACCACTGTTTATTTGCATATTTGTTGTTCAACACTGACTGAATAATAGAGTACTAATATCAAATGAAATAAAGTTTTGGTTTTGGAAACAATTGTTTTTAAGTTTTTGGCACACACACACACACAGACCACATATTTTCCTCAGTATTTTATGTAGAAATCACTTCTAATTCTCACAAGAATGTGGTGTGCCAGAACACTGATTTTATAGATCTATGGCTCTATGACAGTAGGAGCCATGGCTAGAGTCTTCTGGGGAATCATCAGAGAAGGACTTGACATTGACTCTGTTTACCTATATTCAAGGTTTATAAAGTTACTCAAGATGTTTATGTTTCCAAATCAATAGTCTCTCTTTTTATGTTCTTTAAAGCAGAGATAAGCAAAATTTTGATAATTTTATATATAGATGATAATGTTCAAAGGTCAGATTTTCTTGACAATCCAAAGGGAGTTCTGAATGATTATAATATTGGCCATCTGAGTGCTCATAGATTAATACTGCGCAGAGTAATAAGCATCTATTATATGTGTTTATTCTATATTACATATACTTGGTGTTCAATGAAAAATGCCAGAATAAAATATTTAGAAATAAGATGTTATTTTTATTGTTCTCATCTCTTCCAATTTCTCACACACTTATGTGCTAAATGTAAAATCAGAATAAAGAGAATTTGCAATATAAAACTGAAGTACATTTTATTTATTTTAAATATTCATTTTCATCTCTATTATGGCTCAAAACCAACGTGATCTGTAATGTGAGTGCCAAATGACTCTTGTCACTGAACAGAGAACAGCTGGCAATAGCAAGTAATGGAAAGACTTTTCAAGCATCTAAATATAATTTGTTTTCATGAAGGAGATAAGTGGAAAATAGTTGCTAAAAGTATTCCACTACTGTTAATGGGAGTGTCAAAATAATCTCTCACTATTCCACATAAGATTTTTCTTTAAAGGATAAATTCATGGGTACTATTGTGATATGTAGTCAGTAGAAAAAAAAAGAAGGGATGACAGGTGGTGGAGACCCAGAGAATGAAATAATTACTCCAGGGCTTCAACATTTAGGTTACTAGGTTATGAAAAACACACTTCTGTTATACTGCTCTGAGATGGAGAAGAACATCATGCAAACTATGTGGTACATTATTGACTTCTCTCCTTCTTTTATTTTCCTCTTTTCTTGCCTTTTTAAAACATATACTTTTTTGGTTCTTAGGAAAGACTTGAGAATAAAACATGTGAAGCATTTTGTAAAGATTAAAAGTAAGTTGCTAACTTCTTGATTTCAGACCTGATTTACCAACCTGATTTTATGAATTAATACTTCTATTAGTAGGCACACCTATAATCCCAACAACTTGAGATGCATGCAGAAAAATCACGAGTTTGAGGCCAGCCTCAGAAACTTGGTGAGACCCTGACTCTGTCTCAAAATAGAAAATAAAATGGGTGGGGAAGTGGTTCAATACCCAGTATTGATTGACAAGTGTACACAAACTTCTATGAATTTGGCAAAGTTTTCTTGAATTTTCTGATGCTCAATGTCCTCAGTTATTAAATGTGAATAATAATGGATATTCCTTTGCAGAAATAATATATTTATATTTTTGTTTTAAAATGTTATTTTTAAGCAGGGCCCTGTGTACACACCTATAATTCCAGTGACTTGGAAGACCAAGGAAGGAGGATTACATATTTGAGGCCAATATTGGCAATTTAGCTGAGACCCTGCTACAAAAAAAAAAAAAATGTTTACAATAAGGGCTGTGGATATAGATCATTGGTAGAGTTTCCCTGGGTTCAGTATCCAGTAGTGTTAAATAAATAAATAAATAAATAAATAAATAAACAAACAACTATTTGTTTTGAAAGTATTATTTTGTTTTCTTACAGACCAAGAACCCAAGGGCCTTGGTCACTATTTACATTCTCTTCTTTACTTAAAATTACTGAAAACAAATAATAAACCCTGTGAAAATTTAAATAAGATTTTTTTCCAAATTGAGTTAGACCAAATTATTCATTCTTTTCTAGCAACTTGACCTTGCAATAGGAAATACCCAAATTTGTGGCTTTTCTTTTCATGAGTTCATTTTTTTATTAGTATGATTGGTGGATGTTAGCCCACAGTGGGTTAGATAAAAGAAAAACAAAAAGGTCATTCACCACAGAGAGTTTGAGAAGCATTGACACAGTAAATCCCAAGTGATATTTGATTTTCAACATCCAATCTTTCCAGATGTTTGTTCAAGTACTGAGAGCAGGCTCATCAATGGCGCTAAATTAGTGAGACATGATGAATGACTGCTCACTGAGGCTACCTCAAACATGGATGAAGAAACAGTGTGAGCAGGCTGTGATTGTTATTGGCAAACCTTAGAAATTTAACTCTAATTGGACCATTTCTGTTCTATTTTTATAGTCACGGTTTACAACCGGATTTATCTTTTCATCACTGGGATATTCGACAATATTTCTAGATATTTAGGGTTGGCAGAATTGGAAGGGTACCAATGGCATCTTCTGAATACAGGCCAAAGGTGTGGAAAACCACCCTACCATGCCTGGGACCTACCCCAGTAAGAATTATTCTCTCCAAATGATCCATAGTGCTGCAATGAAGAAACCCTATTGTAAGGCAGTGTGACAATGAGAGAAAGAGAAATGATAGCAAACCTGATCAGCAACCAGAATGAAGAGTATTCATTTCCTAACAAATACTGTGGACATTGGTATAAATCTTTCCATCAATCCATTTTTACTCATTCAGCTATGCTTTTATTCAGCAGATATTCATGACTAATATAGGGACTGCACAGCAGGGAGTAAGAAACAGAAAATTCATGTAATTCAAACTATTATTATGATTGACCAAAAATGGGTCATGGATAATATATTATTAAGTCATTATTTTCAATTGTACATAAGTGAGAGAATAGTCATTCAAATAAAGAGCTCTTTCTAACTATTGGTTCACAGGAAAAAAAAGAGAGAGAAAGAGAGAGAGATAAGTATCTGCTGGCATTCTAAAACTAGAATAACTGAAAATATCCCAATATTTCCCACTAATACATATATTTTTTCTACATAATTTAATTACAGAAAGAGGATGTGATATTAGGAGGGTGGTAAACAGACGGGGACAGTTGGATGCATCATCCTCAGTTACAGAGGCAACCCTCTGCAAAAAATATTGATGAAGCAGAAGAGAGAAATCAGTTACTTAGTGTTTGCTCATTTCCTCTGGTTTCCTCATTGCTTTTCAGCCACTTCCAAGTGTAGTTAAGACAAAAGCTTCAAGAACATGACCATGAATGACAATTTGTTAAAAAATCATGATCAAAAATTTTAATAAAGCACAAGACTGAAATGTAGTGGTATTATTGGCAGTATACCTTAATAATAAACTCAAACTCTGTAAAATGTCAAATACCCTTATAGATTATATTTTGAGTTAGTAAAAAATAAGCTACTGGCTTAATCTGAAGTATTTCTTTCCCTTCAAGGATCCTCAAATTATCATAAAAGTTTATATATATTTTTTTCAACTTGGCCTTTCCCTTGTTTTACTTTGCACTCAAATATAATCTTTAAACAAAACCACTGTTCATAATTGAAACAAGTGAATAAGCAAACAAAAAAAAAAATGTTAGTTCCAACTTTGTAGGCCAAAGTTCACAAAAGAGATAATCAGAGTATTAAATAAAACCTCTGTAGCAACTGAATTCCTGTGGGAAATGAATTATTTTGAACACTAATTGTTCTGCCTATGTAGGAATAAAAACATTGACCAATACCTAAGAAGTAGAATAGAAATTATATTAAGCATTTTCCATAGATGATTGATATATTGTAGATATATATAAACTAGTTATTACTAATAACTAATTTTAGTGGTAATTTTTGAAGATATTTTTATACGTAGGTTTACATGTTAGGAATGGTAATGTAACTTCTGGTTTAATAGTACAAAACATAAAATTATGTGGCTCCAGGAGACACTTAGAGAGAAATCCAAATAAATTAGGCTTACATTTAACCCTACTTTCTTCAAGAGGTATTTCTAAATAAATGAGATGTTGAAAAAAAAATTTATCAAATTTATAGATCTAGTAGGATATGTGTCAGGAGTGTTGCTTTGAAATCAAAGAGAAGTTATTATCAGGAAAAACTAATCATTCTCTTTCAGTAAGAGTTAACTACAAGAAGCATATTGAGCATGTAGTGAATCCCAGCTCTTATCATCAGGATATGTTGGAAATCTCAACATCTGAAATGGATTAAAATGACCTCACATTATTAGTGCACCAAGTAATTAATCAAAATATGATAATATTCATTCTGAAGGAAAATAAGATCATAGGCTACACATTATTTGTAGAAATATTTTTAGAAATATAGCTATAGAACAAAGTCAAAGTGAGTCATTTATAAAATCAAAGAAATATAAATGGAAATGAGCATAAAACATAATTTGAGGAAAAAAAACATATATTTCAAGTACTGAAATTAATGGATGCAGCTTTTAGTTTATGGAAGTAAAACCAAATTAAACATTTTAGGAGAGAACTAACACTAGAAAACAATGAAATAGTATATTTTTTAAAAAGGACAACTAAAATTGGTAGAATTGAATAAATATAATGAACAAATTAGAACTTAATTGTGAATTTAAAAATAACAATGCATTTAAAGTAATATTAGTGTAGTAAAACATATTTAAAAGTAAATCATTAATGAAGAAGCAAATAAAGAAAAGAAAAAAAAATGGATGTAAGAAGATAATGAACCGAGAATAGGGCAAAGATATCTAGTGTATATTTTAGAAAATATTCAGATGAGCAAGATCTAAGATGTTCCAAAAAGCCCAATATGTTTCAAGTAGAAATAGAAAAGAAATTCACATGCAGTTTTATTAAATTCACTCTCTTCTTGTCTCCCCCACTACACACACACCCCTAATAATATTATGTTTGCATAGTATTTGTCTTATCATCAAATTAGCAGCATTTAGAATGATAGTTCACTTCACAAAAGTAATAATGTCAGCCAGATTACCATAGAAATATATTTTCATATGATAAAAGACAATAATTTTCACATTAGAATTCTATACCTGATTGAAAAATACCCTTTAATGATAAGAGGAAAATAAAAACATTATATGATTCATAAAGAAAAATTCTGAGGATTCACAATCAGGAGACCAGAATTAAAGGAAATAATAAAAGTTTGGTAATTTCAGCCAGAAAGTTAATTTTAGAATCATAGAAATGTGAGAAAGAACAAAGAATGGAAAGTTAATTGAAATAAAAAGTGACTGTTAAAAATCTATGTGGATAAATAACTACAAGACAATGTGCATATTTTTCCCAGGAGGGGAGGAAATAGAGCCAAAGTGCTGTAGGGATTTGCATTTTCCTAGGAGGATAATGAAGCTGCCAATAAACAGCAGTCTTTTATAAGGATCCACCTTGTAATAATTGTCATAATTAATTGAATAACAAATGAATCATGTTTCAACTATTATAAAAAGCAAAGGATGGTGAAACACATTAAAAATCAACAATAAAGACAGAAATAGAGAACTAAAATAGGATACTTAAATAAATCTCTGTTTTTGATAAAATAAGCAGATTAAAAATTCATTAGTATACAAATATTCCAAACAACCCACTAGTAAATGGAACCTACTAGACACACACAAGGCACTGAACCCAACTACTTTGAGATACACCATCTTTTCAAACACACATGAAATCTTTTTCAAAGTGGAATTGTATCAGGCTGTAAGCAAGTCATAATGCATTTCAATGATCAGAATTCCTATTGAAGTTCAGCAAACGTTTTATGAAACATTTTATGTAAAACAGTAGAGGGTAAATATCCTAGTTTTTATGGGCAATATGGTCTTTGTCATTGTAGTGTGGAAGTAGCCGTAGACAATATGGAGGGAAGGAGGGATAAAAAGTGGGAGAATATAGCTGGGTATCAATAATACCTCAGTAAAACAGAAATGGTAGAGTGCTAGATTTGGCCACCAGGACATAGTTTGCTAGCCTCTTATATAGAACATGCTCCCTAGTTATAATATGATTATATAAGAAAACAAAAACAAAAAGAAAATGATAATATCCTCATATAAAACAAATGAAGGACACTTATAAATATACCATAATTCAAAGAAAAATAAGGGTTTTTTTAAATTGTTTTTTTAGTTGTTGATGAACCTTTATTTTATTTATATGCAGTGCTGAGAATTGAACCCAGTGCCTCACATATGCTAGGCAAGTGCTCTGCCACTGAGCCACAACCTCAGCCCAAAGAAAAATAAGTTTAAGTAAATTAAAAAATAATACAGAATACTGGCATCTATGTTATTTTCTAAAATGAAGTTGAGGTCCTGAGGAAATTAGCTGATTCATTATTGGGGTGGATATGAACAAAATGAACTTAAAGCCTATTGTGAAAAACCAAAGTGAAGAAAATTTTCAAAAATCACTGGAAAACTCAACATGACTTAGAAATAATTTTAAAAGTTTAACAAAATGAGATGACTTGTGTACCAAAAGACAATGATAAATGTCTAAAAATATTTAGTTAATATTCTCTAATAAAAGTTTTAGTATCTTGTAACCTGCAGTAATAAAATGGGTATAGACAATAAGTACCAATGGCCACTAAAACTATAGATGAAATGGAAATAGTAAAATTTATAGTGGCTAAAGCAGTCAGGTGACAACTGAACTAGCTCATCCTTCTCAACATCCCCAGAAAGCCGCAAACAGAAAAGGTAAGTCTTGGTAAGAAAGTACTCAACATTAGCTATGAAGTATTCCTTCAGACCTTAATCTCATCAAGCCACTAAATCTAACTACTGTTTATAAGAAATTTAGGGAAACACAGAAATAGATAAAAGTAAACATAGAAGATGGTGAGCAAATTCCTATACCTAGAAATAGCTAATGAAATAAAAGACATGATATATTCAATAAGTACTAACAAGGGGACAATAATTGACAAGTAAAAACTATAGCTAAGGAACACTGGAAGTACATCACAACCCAATAAAATGTGGGGGCCTTTTTCTTAAATCCTGATTTGATCAAAGTGAACACAGAAAGATGAAAACCTAGACAAGTTTGGCAATTGGCATATTATGTTATTATTAAAAATATTATGATGATAATGATTTCTTATTATATTTCAGAAGCATCCTATATTTACCGTGGAATACTTTATGCCAAATCTGTTTGCAAAACAGTGGGCTATGACAATTATGTAAAGCCCTTTTTAAAAATAATTGTGCCAGTTTAACATAGATATCATATTATTAAACTGTTTTTGGTGCAAGATTAGGATGCACAAAAATACTCATGAATATACATTAAAATTGATACACATCATTTCTTTATGATAGTTTTGGAGACATTTTTCTGGTCTAAATAAAAGTCATTCTATTACACTTATAGTCATACTATTACACTTCAGACCTTTTGCCACAGTGTTGCCAATTATGAATTCCAAAATTTACAAAAGAAACAAGCAGAAAAGGTAAGTCTTGGTAAGGCAGTACTTAGCATTAACTATGACATATTCCTTTCAAAATATATTTTTCTGCGTCAGAAGATTCTACTCTGCTATCTTTGGATTTATTATCTTAGGAGCCATCCTAGCCACTCATATTGTAATCCTAGAGACTCGGGAGACTGAGACAGGAGGGTTGCAAAGACAGCCTAGGCAAACAAAATGAAAAAAAAATAAAAATAAATAAATAATGTCAGACTCAGTGGCCCTCACTTTTAATCTCAGGGACTCCAGAGGCTGAGGTAGGAGGATCCTAAGTTCAACACCAGCCTCAGAAACTTAGTGAGATCCTAAGCAACTAAGCAAGACCCTGTCTCAAAATTAAAAATAAAAAGGGCTGGGGATGTAACTCAGTGGTAAAGCACCCCTGGGTTCAATCCCCAGTAAGAAAACAAAAGTAATAATTAAATAACTGATGTGCTTATTGTTAGTACTGCAGTGCTGAAAGCAAACCAGACAAGTTACCATTCAAATGTATACAGACAATGTAACATAAGTGTACTGAGAATTCTAGGTTCAGGGTTTGCAATGTGCAGGAAGAATAAAGTGTATCCCTATGTCACCAGTGCATGAATCCTGCTGTTTACCTTTTAAGCAATGAGACACGCCACACAGTGATTACAGGATGGATAATCTTAAAAAAAATTTGGACTGAAAAAAATAGTGTAATGATTACAGTGTGGTGGTGATTGTGGAGTGAAAGAAAACACTGTAATTTTTTGGATGAAATTTATTACCTATGCAAATGTACTCAAATGTACTAGAATGGGGGTAGATAACATGACTAATCATAATTAACAGTTATATTGGGATTTCTGTAAATGGGAGGAGGGTATAATTTTGCTATTTTATATACATTGAAAATTTTCTTAATGTACTATTTTAACACTTTAAGACTGAGGAATCAAATATAAGACAAAAATATTGAAATTCAATGTCAAAAATTAAAAAAATGTTTTACAAAAATGTGTGTAGATATTATGATAAAAGTATAAAATGATGCCCATTTTTATTTAAAAATTTAATAGACTAAATTTATGATTTTCTAGCAAAATTCAACCTACTAATTATAAGAAGAAAAAGCTTGTAGCATTATTATTAAGTATTGAATTTTCAATTTCAAAGTTTATCAAAAGCTTTACTGATAAATTATATAAATTATTTTTTTTAAAAATAATTACTGTCAATATGAAAGTTTTAAAGAGCATTGAAATTTGGGAAGAGTGACTGCTTGCACTATGAATCCAGCATAAACTTTACGCTAAGTAGATAGAGATTATTAAGAGAATTTAAAGTTACTAGTCTCTCTCCTCATGAATACTGAAGCTAAAACCTTAAAGTCAACAAGATATGGAATGAATAATAAATGAAGAACATGTATACAAAGAATGCTTGTTTAGTTTAACATTCAAAAAGCAGTCATTATACTTTCCCACATCCATAGATTAAAGACCCAAAAATACATAATATGTTAACTAGATGCAAATAAAGTTGTTGATAAAATTTGACTTCCATTTTCATAGCAGAAAACTAGGTATAGAAGAACATTTTTTTTGACCTAATGTCACATATTTTCAGAAATATAGATCAAACAGGAAGGTGAAACATAAAAAACTTTCTAATTTATGGGAACTTAACAGATCAGGTAAAAATCAGCTTAATGTTCAAAGACCAACAGGCACATTCCCCTGCCTGAGAGTTATCTCCTGCTGCTGGAGCCAGCTCCGTAGTTCCTGTGACAAGATGTGGCATGGAATGAATGGCCCCAAGGACAGCTCTCTTCCTGGCTGCCAGGACTTGCTGCCTACCTACCCTGCCATATGCATTTGGGTGGAATAATAGAAGGCACATGTCTTATATTGGCTCCTAGAGTTTCTCTCCAGTGTGAAAGTTTCATTATCTCATGAAGAAGCAGCCATCCTTTATTGACCATCTTACCTTTCTTCCCTTTTTCTGTTTCCTTAATAAATTATTTTCCCTAGAATCTTTGTCTCACTGTCTGCTACTACCTTATAATGTAATTTTTTAAGATTGCCCACTTTGATAATGATAAATTTCTATCTAAAAATAATCTCTCTAATTTTTGTTGATTTTTCTCATTCTTTTCTTGTTAAAAAAATATAAAATGCTGAATAGTCTCACTCACTGAGTTTAATTAAAATGCACAGTACTTTAGCACAATATTTAATAGGGTCAAGCCTTTCAGAGTCACAGAAACTTGATTCAACATTTTTACAGACTAATATGAGTAGACAAAACTGCATGTCTCGTTATCGTTTTATATTAGTAACTACTTTGACTCAAATTGTAAAAGAACTACAGACTATTGTATTGATGGAGGTGACTTCTTTTCATATATTCTAAATGTTGCTCATGGAAGTTTTTAAAATAAATTAACAATAGTGGTCACTACTCACATTTCATTTATTCTTCTTGAGAGGAGGGGAGATTTATTTCCAGCATTGGTTTGGGAGAAGGAACTGATCCTCATTAGCTCACCATCTTTCTTTGAAGTCAGCTTTTTCTAAAATGCCCGAATTCTGGTGAGAGGCTTTCTCTCCTGCAGAGCCCTGGGATTATCTGTACTGCAGGTGCAGGTTGGAAATACCTGGCTAATTCATGAGTAAGATCTGAGTAAACTCATTTACCTGCTAACTCCAAACTCTACTCTCAGTATGATTGTCCATTAAAAGTAAAATTCTCATCCCCATCTGATCAATTCCTAGGTGTATCTCTCAGCTTGTTTTGAACTCAGGAGGAAATGAAGGGACACTATTTATATGCTCCCTAAAATCACAAACCAACAAAAAAGAATCCATGGGAGGAAATCCAAGCACTTTAAACTTAACAAGATCTAGAGACACTGAGCTTTCAGATTCTTACAGATGATATATAAGCACACAAGTTACTTTGCTGGAAAGATATGCATATTCAAAATTTTAAATTTGCAATTTTTCAAGTTTCCAACAAAGTTTATATTAAGCATGGAATAAGATTCTTAAAAGCATTACTTTAAAATTATTTTATTATGAATAAAAGAATAATGTAATATATTTGATGCAAGAAAGTTTACTTAAAAAGTAAAAAAAATAATAAATATTTAAAATTTTAATTTAAATTAAATTACAGCAAAAAAGTTAAAATACTTATAATTCTGTCAATGTGTCCAACAGCATTCCAGCATATAGGGAAATTCCCTCCATGTTCTCTTCAGGATTATTTTAGTTGAACAAGAACAAGAGAGCTCTCTTCAATATCCACACCTTCATTCAGTGTGTCCATGTTTCACATTATCTGTTCAATGGGCTTCTGCCTAGATATATAACTTAGATCATTGTCCAGGTCTGTTAGTTAGATAGGTAGAACAGAATGGATTGGTGGTTTTGTGTGAATACTCACATAGAAGAGTTGGAAATCAATCAAGACTCTTCTGTCTGCACCCCAAGCTTTCTACCCTTTTCTTTTTCTTTTTAATTTTTTTAGTTATACATGACAGTAGAATATATTTTGACATATTATACATTCATAGAGTTTAACTTCCCATTCTTGTGGTTGTACATCATGATGCGGAGTTACGTTGGTCCTGTTTTCATATATGAACTTAGGAAAGTAATGTCCTATTCATTCTACTATCTTTCCTGTTCCTATCCTCTACTCCCTTCCCTTCATTCCCCTTTGTCTAATCCAAAGTAGTGGAATCAGATAACGACATTTTCCTCTTTATGCTCCTCTTCAGCTCACTGCCTTCTAGTTTAGGGAATGAGAAAGCGATCCCTGTTTATATGCACCCAAACATTTCTGTCTTATGCTAAAGCCAGTGCCACCTGTCAGCCTTTATTTTTTGTTTTGTATTTTCCAATAAAGTAAAATATGGCACTGAAGTCACTAATGGAAGAAAAGAGAAAGGAAAAATTTAAAAATACATAAATTGATAATTCAGAATATGACACAACTATGTTAAAGAAAATAAAAAATAGGGAAATAGAACTTCCCCATAAATTTCAAAATGTAAGCAAGATGAATGAAATAGAATAAATTATGAGAATCCCCAGATGTGTGTGCATGTGCTTGTGTGTTTCTAACCTTAATCTTATCCCCCGCCCGCCTTCTCTCTCTAGCTCTTTCTAACCGCTTTTATATACATTGCTCCCATGTCAGCAAAGGGCTATATAATATAAAATTTACTGTTTTTCCATGCAGTCTTTGTAAACACTTTGAGTCTTTGCTCTCTCTAATACAAAAGCAGCTGTATAAAATCCTTATGTAAATAAATGAACGTGGCTGTTTTCCAATAAAACTTTGTTTTTAAAATCAAAGGGTGAGATGGGTTTTTCTGACTCCTGGTATCACATAAAAGGAGACTTGCTAGTGAATGGTGTGGCCTCTTTCTAGACTTAACCAGTAATATAACAATTATACAGCTTGAAAAAAAAAGTAAAACATGCACATAAAACTTTTAAAAACAAAACAATATAATTTTTCCAAGCTCAGTTTTAATATCTGTGTATTTAATTCTTTGGTGGCATTAAGACCATATTGCCTTAAGACCAACTCAAATCACTTTCATTTTATATGAAATTCATTTGGTTATATTTCCATAGGTATTTCACATAGTCACAATAATCATCATGGAACACTGACTAAAAGTTTTCAGAACATATATGATTGTAGTTCAATCAACATTACTTGGAAATATAAAAGCCAAGCTATAATTTTAGTCAATGTCATGATCTAATTCCACTAATTTGGTTTGTATTCTTGGAATATCACTGAATTTTATTCTACTTTTCAAAAAGAAAGACTGAAAAGGAAATTAATAATTGCTGAGACCAAAGTTCAATTTCATTAGGAAAAAAAAGGCATACTGTTTTCTTTTAAGATTTGGTCTCTTGATTAAGAGTGCCATCTACAGATGTGAATCCTAGTTCTGTGAAGATATGCTCTGTATATCAGACCAATCACACTAAAGTTACTCCTTATGTGATTGCTGAAATTAGGTATACCAAATTCTCCAAACCCAGGTAAACTAGGCCCTTCCAAATAGACAAATATTTCTCACACATACTGATTTTGCTGCTATTTTAAGGAAACTCATCTAAAATATCATTTACTTGGAAACATGTGAAATGTATCTTTCACATCTGACAAAATATTATGTTGGAATTCCAACCACAGGGAAGATAATGTAGTTATAAATATAGCTTTCACTTCTGGTAGACTGCTACACAGTTATCACATAATTAGAATCAGATCTATAATGAGGGGAGTGCCCATAGTCAGCACTTCTCCAAAATTCAGATCACCCTAATTGCTAGTAATACTGATACAGCTGGTTATCAGTGACGAGTCCTACTTCCCCACATGTTGAAGTTTGAACATTAGAGAAGCACGCCAAAAGCAAGCATATAAAGCAGAGTTTATTTAAAAAGGGGTAACATAGACTTCTCCCATGAAGTCTTTGATTCATAAAGCATTGGATTCATAAGGATTGGTATTCTTAGCTAAGGAAAAACAAGCGTAGAAAGACACGCCATAATTCAAAGTTAATAATTTAATATCCAGATCTGAATTCAAGTGCCTCCATTGAAGGAGTTTGTTCACCTCTTACACCTGTTTCCTCATTATAAAAATGGCTCTAATAATCATCATATACTTTAAGATTCTTAAATGACAGAATTGAGAATGGCCATTATAAATCTCAAAGTAAGGAAAATCTTTCTCTGTGATTAAGCAATAAATTCTAAAATTTATTTTTTTCTTTTTTAGTGTTTGCAATTGTTTTCTTAATATACCTTTACATAAAAGTTATTTGGTATAATTGTTTTAAATCTAGACCCCCAAGCCTTTTCCCTAGAGATTCTGATAATTGCTGTTGTGGATACCAAGAATCTTAATTTGTCAAGGCATATTTTCTAATGATCATATAAGTTTGGAAAATACTAATTTACATTACTCATTTCCATAAAAATTTATGAATAATATGACTCAGATATTAAAGCATTTGAACTAAAATAAAAGTTCAGGTATGAAAAATGAAACAAAGTTGCTTCTTTGATTCTTTGATTATCTTTTTTTTTTAAAATACCAATTATATTGGACATGAAATAAACTCAGAAAATTTCTTCATTTTGTTGGTAGATTATATTGGGAACATAAGAAAACTTATAAGAATGTTTCTTAACTAGATAAATACATCAGAAAAACGTTGACACTTTTCTAAACATTAATGCCCAGGAAATCAATTGTGAGCATGCCCTAATATTTATGCAAGGAGAAATGATAAATATTCATTCCTTCAGTTGTATTTCTCTTGGTGAAAAAAACAGCATTGACTATGTTCTCCTATGTATAGATGAGAAAAAATATATCCTATTTAACAAAAATGAATCCAGCAAAATCCATAGAGTAGAATCTCTAGAATTTAGGACAATTGTTCTGGTTTCATTAAGAAATAAAATGATAGGGTAAAAATATATAGATAATAAGAAGATTTAGAAATATTCGTATCTTGCTTTGAATATAATTCACACAAATTTTTTAAAAGGAGAGGTTTATTTGGATTTATAGACTATATAAACCTAGATAAGAGAACTATTAGTTGATTCATTATTCAACCTACATGTTTTGCTAAATTTCGTCTAGCTGATAAATTATGAGCCATTGTTCTGACTTATAAAAGCATATTATAATTTAACTCTTTCATCCAATGGTTATGACAGTTTTCATAGCTTTATACCAGTTCATAGATAATGTTATGAAATGAAGATGGACATCATGGTTCAGATTTAGAGTTTATTAAAAAAAAAAAAACAGAATCACCTGTGGATTTTTAAGCTGGGAAGGTATATAACTTGACTTCTGCTAGAAAAAAAAGGCTCACTTTCTATTTTCCAAAATAATCAAAGGGAGAAAAGAAAACATTAGCTAGAAGCTCATTGTCTTTTGAAATTATAAATTAGGTCATATCACTTCCTTGCTTAAGATTCTTAAATCCAGATGATACATGACTTTTATCTTAGGAGTGTTATGATTTAGATATGAGGTGTACCCAAAAGCTCCTATGTGAGACAAGAATGTTCAGAGATGAAATGATTAGATTATGACAGTTGTAACTTTACTGATAGATTAATCCATTGATGTGGGTTAACTTGGTGGTAACTGTGAACAGTTAAGGTGTGGCTGGCGATGGGCAATGGGAGTGGGATTGTGGAGTTTATATTTTGTCTCTGGTGATCAGAGCTTTCTCAGCTTCTTGGCTGCCATGTCCTCAGCTGCTTTCCTTTTCCACACCCTTCTGCCATGGTGCTCCCTCTCATCTTGTGCACAGAACTATGGAGTTGGTCAATCATAGACGGAACTTCTGAAACCATGAGCCAGGATAAAATTTTCCTCCTTTAAAGTTGTTCTTGTAATGCCATAAACGAAAGTGGAGAAAAATAGAAAGAGAAACAGTTTGAGCCACAATAAAAATTCTATTTTGAATATGCTGCCTTTAATCTTAAGTACTAAGTGGAGATGTGAAGAGGAAGAGAACTCACAAAGGTGTTAGGGATCTGAGATGAAAGGATCTGAGATGGGCCTGAATGAACTCATCCAGGGCAGAAGTAACCACAAGGAAGGTTGAAGACTTACCTCTGCAGTACTCTAACATTTAAGGACAGAAGAGGTACCAGCATAAAAGTCTGAAAAGAAGCAGCCTATAATGTAGGCCAAGAAGTCTGTTAGACTGGAATTCAGGGGATAAAGGAATTTCAAGAAGCCAGTAATTATAGAATGAATCAAATGCTGGTGAAATATAAATAAATCTTCTGAATTCCCCATCTAATAACTGAGAATAAATTTGTATTAATTGAGGTGGTTTCAAAGGAATTGATGCTTAACACATAAATTAAATTGAAATTTCATTAGATGAGGTAGATCATCTGATGACAGCAACAGGTTTAAATATTTCAATGGCCTATTGTTCAGTGCAGCAGACTCACTGTTAAGTGGCTTCATAAGTCCCTGAGGTCTGAAGGGTTTTGTAGATTATTTACATCAAAAAATAAGTAAAGGAGTGAAGAGAGAGAAGTTAAGAGTAAATAGAGAACTTTAACTGCCTTGGATAGGGAATGATACATCACTTTGTTAAGCTTTCTATTGGAAAGAACTAATCAATATGGTAAGTGGGGTGAAACTTTGCATTTAATGTTGTGTCGTGGAACAGAAAGTAAATTCAGTAACTTCCATCCAGTCTTTGTTACATAAATATTTTTCAAGGTCACTTTAATATCTCTAATTACTTTATTCTCTAAAAATACTGGAACATTATTTCATTGATCATTTAAGCCCAGTATCTTAATTCAATATATGTAGTCTCTGCTTATACCCTAATTACAGACTTTTCTAATGATGTTTCTATGCAATTTAAATGATTTCATTTGCTAATTAGTTTACCAGATACTCATGAATTGATTTAATTCACAAAAGAAATATAGCTTATGCTTTTTCATCAGAAATATTTTTATTCAGACTGTTCTTTATGCCAAAAAAGCAGAGTACAATAAAAATATTCAGAGTATTATTTAGAAATTTTAAAATGAGTCCCCGTAGTCTTAACAGTTCCAGCCCTGTCCAAACATTTTAATTGTGAGTTTATCACTTAGAGTTTTGTCTTCAAGTCTACTTACTTATTTCAACCAAATATATTAAGTCATTAGATCTTAAAATGAAAATATAAATGTTTTTAGTGGTAATATTATACTCTATATACTTACTTAGAAGTTCGTCACATTATAGAAAACTTGATGAATGGGAAATAAGAATTAAAAAGTAGGAAATATTCTATTTGTTAATATTCACTTAAATTAGATTTTTTTTTAGTAAAATTGCTCACATATTCAGTACTAAATAAGTTGTTTCCCTGATAACAAAACAGATAAATTAAAAATAATATGTCTGCAACTCCTAGTAGCACATCATGAGCTATATAAACGGTGACTATTTTAACTTGCAGCACATCATTCCTTTGAATTATGGTATTTGAAAAGAGATTTCTTTAAAATGTCACTGTTACAATAGTGTAAACTATCCCAAAAAGAAATAATTAGATGAACAATACACTATTGAACTGCTGAAACACTATAGCAAACACTAATGAATTGGCTTTGTAATGTCCTAATGGCAGCTTGTCATTCCAATTTTTAAAAAACAATTTAACAAAAATTGCAGAGATAACCTACACCTATGATATGCATTATATGTTATGAATTAATTATTCTTAAGTACATTAATAATACATTCATACCAACCACAACAATGATTAGAAATAGCTGAGAGTTGCAAAATGGGCATATATAAACCAGCCAATGTGTTACTCTTCACTTTTTTCTGAGTCTAAATTCAGTTTCAGCTTGTATTAAGGATTAGCACAATTTTTATTCATATTTTAAGACACTTGGAAATGATATTAAGTACTTTATGTAAAAAAAATATTTAATTGAAAAAGCTTGTCCACAAATAATTATATACTATACAAAGTCCTCTAAACAATATAAGTTTAAACGTATTTATTTACATGCATATGTATGTCTATGCATAAATATACATATACACATAAATATCTATACATATTCATTAGTCTATTTTGCATCACTGTGATCAAAATACATGAAAAGAACAACTTAGAAGAGGAAAATTAAGTTTTTGCTCATGATTTTAAAGATTCAGTTCAAGGTTGGCCAATTCCATTGCTCTGGGCCTGAGAAGAGGCAGATCATGGAGAAGGTATGAAGAAGGAAAGATGTTCAGTTCACGACAGCCAGGAACAGAGAATGAGAAGCCAGGGACAAAATGTAAATCCCAAAAGCCAGCCTCCAGTGACTTGCATCCTCCAGCCACACCCTGTTTACCTTTGACTACTCCCCAATACAGTAATCTTTTCAAGTTATTTAATCAAATTGATTAATTCACTGTTTACAGTACTTATATTCTAATCATCGCACCTTTGCATTGCCTCACACAATGAATTATCAGAGGATACTTCATACCCAAACTATAGCATTTCACCCCAGGCCCCCAAAAGCTCAAGTTCTTCTCACAATACAAAATTCATTTAATCCGTCTCCAGGAGTCCCTATAGTCTTAACAGTTTCAGCACTGCCCAAAAGTCCTAGCCCAAAGTCTTATCTGAGACTCAAGACAAACCCCTGACTGTAAGTCCCTCTAAAGATTAAAGTCAAGTTGTGCATGAAAAATATACAATGGCACAGAGTAAGTCTTTCCCTTCCAAAAGGAAGAATAGGGGCACAGAAAGAGAAAAGAAATCAAAACACAGTCTGGCAAAGATTAGGTCCTCTAGCTCCACATCCAGTATTCAGGATACATGATGGTGAGGAATGATCCCCACCCCTTTGGTCTTGTTGGTTGTCACCCACATGGTCTCTTTCTTAGACTGACTCTGTGCATAGCCAGCAGCTCTCCTCCACTGCTGTCCCATGTTACTGATGGGTACGTCTCTTTGTACCGTCTCCATTCCAGCTTCAGCTTCATTCTCAGTTTCATACATCACTCTCTCAGAGGAAGCCTATAAGTATTCAGATTGCTACACGTTGTCTGACCTCCTAAGACTTCCTTTGAAATCTTGGTGGAAGCCTCTGTGACCCCCTAACCCCAGCATCCTGCATTCCCTCTAAACCAGTACCATATGGACAATACCAAGGTCTGCCCCACCAGATACACCAGTAGCCAGGGGCCCTCTTCTACCATGGCTGCAGTGGTTGGTGGGCAGTTGAACAAGGTGAAATAAGTCCTGGGGAAACAACTCCTAGGCATCTCTGTGTGAACAAGGTGTTCCCATGATCTCTTCTCAAAGGAGTTGAATCCTGCTGATTTCTGAGATGCCCTCTAGCCATTTTTCCTATTGTATCCATGCAGAATATTTAGCTTTTATATAGTGGTGGACCTCCTTGACCCCAATGTTACACATGCTTTTGTAGCCAAACTGCAAGTTTTTCAAATCTTTTTTCTCTGTTTTCTGCTCTTAATTACCACAATAAACCTGGCCAAAAGCACCCAGTAAGGTCTGGTATTGTGATACTTCCTGCTTTACTCTTCTTGCTAAGGACTGCTTTGGCTATTCTGGGTCTCTTATTTTTCCAAATGCATTTTCATGATTGCTTTTTCTAGTTCTGTGAAGAATATCATTGGGATTTAAATAGAAATTGCATTAAATCTGTATAAAACTTGTGGTGGTATGGCCATTTTTGACAATATTAATTCTGCCTAACCAGGAGCATGGGAGGTCTTTTCATCTTCTTAGGTCTTCTTCAATTTCTTTCTTTAGTGTTCTGTAGTTTTCATTGCAGAGGTCTTTCACCTGTTTTGTTAGATTAATTCCCAAGTATTTTACTTTTTTGAGGTTAATGTGAATGAGATAATTTTCGTAATTTTTCTTTCAGTAGATTCATCACTGATGTATAAGAAGGCATTTGATATATGGGTGTTGATTTTTATATCTTGATACTTTGCTGGATTCATTTATTAGCTATAGAAATTTTCTGGTGAAATATTTTGGATCTTATAAATATAGGATTGTGTCATCAGCAAATAGTGATAGTCTGAATTCTTCTTTTCCTAATTGTATCCCTTTAATTTCCTTCTTCTAATTGTTCTGGATAGAGTTTCAAGGACAACAGTTGAATAAAAGTGGTGAAAGAGAGCATCCTTTCTGATCCAGTTTTTAGAGCGAATGCTTTCATTTTTTCTGAATTTAGAATGATGTTAGCCTTGGGTTTGGTATTTTTAGCTTTTACAATGTTGAAGTATGTTCCTACTATCCCTAGTTTTTCTAGTGTTTTCAACATGAAGCAGTTCTGTATTTTATCAAATGCTTTTTCTGCATCTATTGAGATGATCATATGATTATTTTCTTTAAGTCAATTGATGTGATGAATTACATTTATTGATTTCCATACATTTGAAATAAACTTACATCCCTTGGATGAACCCCACTTGATCATGGTGCACTATCTTTTTAATATGTCTTTTATACCAGAAATTAAACTATGCTATAGAGTCACAGTAACCAAAAATGGCATTGTGTTGCCAAAACAGACATGTAGACCAATTGTACAGAATAGAATACACAGAGAAAATCTCACATAAATACAATTATCTCATACTAGACAAAGTGCTAAAAACGTTCACTGGAGAAAAGATAGCTTATTCAACAAATGGTGCTGGGAAAATTTGAAATCCACCAAAATGAAAGTAAACCCCTATCTCTCACCTTGCATGAAACTCAACTCAAAGTGAATCAAAGACTCAAAGACGTAAGCACTAGAACAGAAACCTTATGCTTAACAGAAGGAAAAGTAGGCATCTTCACCATGTTGTCCTAGGATTTGACGTCCTTAAAAAGATTCCTAAAGCACAAGAAATAAAATCAAGAATCAATAAATGGGAGGTATTCAAACTAAAAAGCTTCTTCTCAGCAAAAGAAACAATCAATAATATGAAGAGAGAGATTACAGAATGGGAGAAAATATTTACCACATACACCTCAGATAGAGCATTAATCTCCAAGATATATAAAGAACTCAAAAAACTTAACACCAAAAAATCAAATAACCCAATCAATAAATGGGCTATGGAACTGAACAGACACCTCACAAAAGAAGAAATACAATCAATCAGCGAATATATGAAAAAAGGTTCAACATCTCTAGCAATTAGAGAAATGAAAATCAAGAATAAGATTTCATCTCACTCAAGTCAGAATAGCAATTATCAAGAAAACAAGCAATAATAAATGTTGGCGAGGATGTAGGGAAAAAGGTACACTCATACATTGCTGGTGGGACTGAAAATCGCTGCAACCATTATGGAAAGTGATATGAAGATTCCTCAGAAAACTTGGAATGGAACCACCATTTGACCCAGCTATCCCATTCCTCTGTTTATACCCAAAGTATTTAAAATCAGCATACTACAGTGACAAAGCCACATCAATGTTTATAGCATCCCAATTCACAATATGTAAATTATATAACCAACCTAAGTGCCCTTCAGCAGATGAATGGATTAGTAAAATGTGGTATATATACACAGTGGAATATTACTCAACTAAAAAAAGAATGAAATTATGGCATTTGAAGGTAAATGGATGGAGATGGAGAATATTATGCTAAGCAAAATAAGCCAATTCCCCCCAAACCAAAGACCAAATATTTCCTCTGTTATGTATGTGCTAATTCACAACAAGGGAGGGAGCTAGGAAAGAACAGAGTTACTTTGGATTAGGTAGAGGGGAGTTCATGGAGGAGGGTGGTATGGAGTTTGAAAGGATAGTAAAATCAATCTGACATTATTACCCTGTGTACATATATGAGTACATAACCAGTGTGATTCTACATCCTATACAACCGAAATAAAAAGGAATTATACTCTATTTATGTAAAAAAAAAAAATCTAGTGATACCCAAACCACTGCCTGAATATTTGGCTGCTTTGAAATTTTTTCCATCAGATGAATTAGTTCATAACCTTTCAATTTAGCCACATACAAATTCTCAGGACATAGGAAAAATGCATAAAATTTCTTTGGCATAATGTAAACACAAATGGCCTCTAGTCCAATTCCCAACACGGTCCTCATTATACTCTAAAACCTCATGACAACAGTCTTTACTGTCTTCATTCCTAGTAGCATTCTGGTCTTCTAAACTCACACCCGAATTACCCATTAAGCTCCACAGAGAAAGAATTTTATTTCAGCCTGAATCTCCAAATTCTACCAAACTCCTCCCTCAAACCAGTTCCTAAGGCTTCTGAACTACATATTCAGAATAGTCACAATAATGACCCCACGTCATGGTATCAACTTTTGTTTTAGTCAGCTTTGCATCACCATGACCAAACTACCTGAGAAAAACAACTTAAAAAAGAAAAGGTTTATTTTGGGCTTGAGGTTCAGAGGTTTAGCCCATGGTCAGCCAACTCCATTGCTCTGGTGGGGCAGAACACCATGGCAACAGGGCACAGTGAAGGAAAGCTGTTACCTCAGGGCAGCCAGGAAGTGAAAAGACAGAGTGAAGAACCAGGGACAAAATATAAATCCCAAAGGCATTCTGCCAGTGACCTGCTTTCTCTAGCTGTAACCTATGTGCCTACAGTTATCACCCAAATGAATAGTCCTTTCAAATTATTAATCAATTTGATTGATTAATCCACTGGTTAGGGCATAGCTCTCATAATCTAATCATTTCATTTCTGAACATTCCTCCATTGGCTCACCCAAGAGTTTTTCGGGAACACTTTATATCAGAACCATAACAACATACATGCATACGAACATACACAATTTACATATCTATATGTTGTATAGATATATATGTATTATATCTTTAATATTTATGTGTATATATATATATATATACCACACATATGCACATACATGCCTATATATGTTTATATATATACACACACAAAACACATATATAGTTATTTAAATATGTATGTATGTAAATACACACACACACACATATATATATGTGTGTGTGTGTGTGTGTGTGTGTGTGTGTGTGTTTTCTATAAACACCCATGGGTTTTCGGGGGGGGGGGGTGATCTCATATCATGTGTATATATATATATATATATGTATGTGTGTGTGTGTGTATTGTGTGTATATATGCATATGCATGCCTATATATGTTTATATAATCCATACATATTCAAATAAGTATGTATGTGTATTGAGTGTGTACAAGTGTGTGTATATAAACATTTATAGGCATGTATGTGCATATGTGGGGGAGGGGGCATATACATACATATGTATATATGTTCAAACAAGTGCCAAAATATGTCAGAATGAATTATCACAAAAGATTGGGTTAAAGGAGATCAAACAACTATTCCATATTTACTTTCATATAAAATTCCATAAGTGACAGAATAAATGTCAAAAGTACAAATAAACTTAAAGTTGTGCAGAGAAACAGAACAGTGTCCTTAAAAATTACATAAAGATATAAAGAAAATAATTTCAGACATTCAGATATCGGGATAGTGAAAGCTATGATGGCACTAATGCATTAAGCGTAAAATACGGTTAGCAGAGACTCCTTAGTACTTGAGGAAGCTAGGAGCTATCCCAAATCATACAAGATGTGACAGAGGGCCCATTTGGAAAAACAAACTGGTTGACCTCTACCTCTCCTGGATTTGTGCTAAGCAATAAGTAAAAATGTCATTAACCCAGAGGTTAAGCAATTAGTGTGGAAATTGGTACAGCAGAATCAGAATAGTGTCTCCAATCTCTGCTAAATAGGTAACAACCAACATGAGAAGACAATCACCAAGAAACTGAGACTAAATCATGTACCACCTTATTGCTTCTTTCACTCCAGTGCAGTCTGAAATGAGTGGTCAATGTATAATTACCAATTTAAGACAATGTGTAGACAATCAAGAATTACAAAGTAATAGATTAAAAACATTGAAAGAGAGGCATCAAACCACAAAAGTGGAATCACACTTAAAGATAAAAGTTTGTACTGCAAACACATTAAGGATAAAATAAATATCAATACTGTTCAAATTAAGTTAATTACTTACCTCAAATTTTAAACAAAACCCAATGCAAGAAGGATTGTGGATAATATGTGAAATATATAGCAATAAAGCTTTCATATAAAAATATGTTCATGGACACAGCACAGGCCCCTGTTATTTAAATAACCAAATGTAGCAACTAGAAAGGATGAACTGATAAAGGGTTTTTAATTCAAATGAAACACCCTTTCATCAAAAGACAAGAGCATAGTGAAAAAGCAAGCCAAAATCTGACAGATATTATTCATAATTCTGATGTTAAACAAGAAACATATATCCAGACTATATCAAGAAATGTTTGTAATTAATAAGTAACATGGTAAAAATGGAAAAAAATATTGATGGAGCATTTAATCACAAAAGATATGCATATGGCCAATAAGATATAAAGAGGTGTTCACCATAATTAGTCAGTAGGGGAAAATTAAAGCTTCAATTGTATTCCTATGGCAACTCTATTATCTATATCCTCAACTCTTAGCAGATTAATTAAGAGAAAAAAGAAAATTCAAGGTTTTAGTAAGAATTTATAACAAGTAGAACTGTTACACACTGCTGGCGGTTTACACCAAAGTCAAACACAAGCTATGACCCAACAATTCCATTCTTGTTCCACACCACACAGAAAGTCACAAAAATGTACAGGCATCCACAGATGTGCTGCATGTAATAATTATTTCACCTTAATATTAAGTGGAGAAAATTCTGGTAAGAGAGAAAAATGTCAGTTTGATATTTTATAGATTTTGAAATGTCACTTTGATATTTTATAGATTTTGAAAGTATTCTATTACTAGAATGTTGGTATACATAAATGTCTTTACTTCCATGATCTGTTTACTAGAGTACAAACTGTCTCTTCCCCCCTCTACCCTTACACTTGTTTCTCATTCCCTCTTGTTGAGAGCCACAGTTTAGTCAGAATGACGCCTGGCATTTTTGCCAGAGGGAATGGTTGAAAGGTGACCCTGCTCCAGGATTAGGGCGGATCCTGCTGGGATTAGGGTGGCTCCAGGATTAGGGCGGATGGGATCCTGCTGGGAATAGGGCCGGATCCTGCTGCCTCAGGCACCTGCTACTTTGGAGTTCCTGTTGAGTTCTAGCAGCTCACAGAGCCTGGTGGAGGCAGTGGATTCCAGGGAAGTATGTGTAGAGTGCTGGTGAGTGCTGGAATAAAGAGTTGCTGTTTGAACCTACAAGGCTTGGTGGCGGCTCGGTTATTTTGTGCCCAGCCAGACTGTGGCACCCTCTGTCTAAAATAATGACTTATCAAACTATTTATTGTTCATCTTTTGTCCAGCCATCAAAAAGTAGCAAATTATATGATTTTTTTCTTTCTTATTTATGACTCTCTATGTTTTAGCACAGAGTCCTGTATATGTCAAGGATTTAATAGTTGTATGTATTTAAAAAAACAATTTTTAAATGAGTGATTATGAATACATGTAAAAAATTTGAAAAGCAGAGTTTTTAAAATGAATACTTCCCCTATTCATCTTGGATTTCTATTCAGATATTTCTGGTTTTTTGTCTCCTTTATTTTTTCAAAACTGATGCTCAAATGACCAGATTCTGACTTATGTTTCTTTCTGTTGTTCATCAATAATACTTAGGAGCCTGATTACATTAAATTTGCTCATCCCATTCTTACAATGTAACATCACCTTATTTTTCAGGATGAATTCATTACCATGGTTTTCTTGACAACCTTGTCTCAAGTGAGGTGATCAAACCCATAGAGCACCAAGGTGTTAAAGAATCAACAGGATATTTCAATAATGATGAAATCAGTGTGCCTATACCTCCCAAACTATCTTTAGAAGAACTTATTTTAGTTGATTTTTTAAAAAAAATTATTATAGATTGATACAGTAAAAAGAAATGACCAAAACAATAATGACATTTCAATGTCAAGACAATGTCAATTGCTTCAAGTTTCTAAACACTCTCTCAAGTTTCTAAATACTCTACTTTCTCCCCTTTGATACTTATCTTTTCAAACACATTCATACATAGTTTGAAGACACAGGTTCATGGACCATACATTGAGTATTGGTGCTCTAAATTACTTAGGAGAGAGTCAAGATTAGGGTCTCAGTAGAAAACAGATGGCATACACAAATTCGGGGATTTAAGTACAGTGGTCATAAGTAAATGTGTGGCCAAAGAATAAGGAACAAACAGGAGATAGTAATAAGAACTTCTATTACTTATGAGAATTCTTATTCTCAAAAATATTAAGTCAGACTAGGTATACCAACAAATAGATTCCTGATCTCAGATTTAAGCCAAATCAGGCTATGCTCCAAGAAATATAAGGGATGCTCTTTTGAGTAAGCCTTAATTGAATATCTGAAACATGTAAAGATTAGAGATGACAAACTACTGAATCTATGAATGTGCATATAGTAATGAAGTGCAAACTGAATACATAAGTACTGGACAGACTGAAACAGTGATCAAAAGAAAATACTGAAGCTTATCGGGCTGGGGATGTGGCTCAAGCGGTAGCACTCTTGCCTGGCATGCGTGCGGCCCGGGTTTGATCCTCAGCACCACATACAAAGATGTTGTGTCCGCCGAAAACTAACAAAAAAAAAATATTAAAATTCTCTCTCTCTCTCTCTCTCTCTCTCTCTCTCTCTCTCTCTCTCTCTCTCTCATCTCTCTCCCTCTCTCTTAAAAAAAAAAAAAGAAAATACTGAAGCTTATCAAAATGTATCCACCAGAGAAAATTACTGAATTCCAGAGTATGTCAGGAAGAAATTATTGAACATGTAATGTTGAGGAACCTTAGTATTGAAGAAGTAAATTGAGACCCGAGAAAAGTGATCAAGGTATGATCCAGCAATTTGTATTTGGAAGTATAAAAAAGATCCTCAATCAATACAAAGATTACCCACTGGGAAGTAATGTAGGATAACTCAGAAGAAGGTCTCAATCATTTAGGGACTTGCACACCAGCAAATCATAGAGTAAAAAATTTTAAAGGATTGCTGAACACTAGATGTACATAATATTAATATCTCTTTATGTTCTCTTGGTGAATAGTAAAAAGAACTCTGCAGGTTTCATGTTCAAAATAAATCAAGGAGACTGGAAAATGGTAACAGCTTCCACTTAAGAAATTCATTCTGAACTTTAATTGAGCTTTGAGAAAAGTTTTTTAAAAGGCAAAATCCTCACCTTTCAAAGTTTACCATTTTCCATCTGTTATTCTGCCATAAGTACCTTTTCATTTATATTAATTTTGCAAAATTACATGTAAAACATTTGTTATGGATAATAGCACCTGTCTTAATTTGTTAGCCAAACTATAAAATAAAACCAAATATGCAGTTAATTGATATTTAATAAGAATTGCATGTTTGGTTAAATAATAAATCACAAGGACTTTGAATCAAAGCCTTTCACTAGGCAAGTATATAATGAACCCTTAACAAGGATTAATATTCTGGTCCAGAGAATTAAAAAAAACAAAAACTATTAGGCAAAAACACTATCATCCAAATTATTCCAGTTAAAAAAGTCATAAAATTGTTGCCATGTTTCTTAAATAAGAAGGCACATGAAATGGTAGACCACTTTTTCTACAGGCTTTGAATATAAAGTGTTATAGTTATTATTATAGTCAATGCTAAAAATTAAAATTTTAATTATGTATCTCGACCCACTAAGCTACCATGAGTTTATTGTGTGGCAGATTTTTATAAATAAGATTTGCATATATATTTGCATATATATTTAATATATATTAAAGGCTTTTAATATTAGCCCTTTTAGAATGTCGACGTATGTAGGCATATCTTGAAGACATATTAATTTGGTTCAAATAAAATAGTGAATTGTAGAACAGTATTTAAAAGTGTGTTAGTTAAATGAATTTTCATATTTTCCCCTATCAGTGACTGCTGATTCGTGCTCAGAAAGTCCAACTTTCAAACTTTGCTTTTACAACTGTGAGGTGGTGACTGAAAAAAAATGATTGTCACTGCCAGCATGGCATACTCTACCACATTTCCCATTTGTAGTATTTTTTTTAACTTTAAAAAGTACAAATCACAAAACTAAACATATTGGAACAATTAGAGATGTAACTAAACATAAAGCCAACCAGGTGATATTACCAATCATGTGTTTTCAATTAGATACCCATAGTCTGCAAGTTAATTTAGTTAGACCAATGTATTCGCATCATCAACAAAAATATTCATCATCATTATCACTTTTCAGCTGGCAGAAATTAGCAGCAGATGTTATGGAAGTTTTCCATGTTTATATTCAGAGATGTTCAACATTCCCCTGTGAATTCAAAATAGGAAAACACAATGAATCATGTCCCTGCAGTCATAGCAGACTATATTTTGCATCACAATAACCATTTGTCTAACAGAAATTCATCTCAGATTTGTTTCCCCTCAAAGGTAACGAAGTTGCAGAACAGTTGGGTGTCAATAAAAATGTTCTTTCTATTAGCCAGACTAAAAAATAGAAAATAGCTTTGTTTATAAAAATGTTCTGAGGAATCCAATATAATAACCAGGGTATCTCTGTGTTGCATCAATTTATTGCTCAACTTTTATATTAATGAAATATTTTATTTAATGTTTATAGTCTTTTATTACTATACCCTTCCAAATTAATGAAAATCACTTTTTGTGTGTCAAATATAAAAGTACCTTATTCAAGTACAGTATGAAACAGAACAAGTAAACATAAAAAAAAGGGAAAAAAAATCATTAAATACTCTGATGTTAGGAGACACTGAAAATGAGCTTGCAACTCAATTTGACATTGCACTTAGCACTGGGTTTACTCAGAGCAAAGCCAAACAGAAGCTCATCTTATAAACATAAATATTTTTCTAATATCAATTTAAGAAGTAATTACTACATGAGTCTTAATATAAGATGTGAGTAATGTGGTAGATGACATTTTCAACTGAGTTTGCAATAGAAATAAAAGCATTTTCTAAATGATATAACTTACATCAGCACTGATAAACACTGGAAAATGACATTTAATTATAAGCCCTAAAAGCACTGGAAACTGAGTGGGTGTTAAACCGGATGTGTAAATTTCTGATGATGTTAGTAAGCAGAACATTAGTGAGCTCTTCATTTGTGAGTTCAAAAATGGCTTTCCTAAGTTTTTCTTTGGATACTAAATCAATAAGATGTTCAGATATAAAATGCCCTTCATTTAAACAATTTTTGGGAGTTCCTACATGGTATCTGTTCTTTTAAATTTTCAAAATTCTTATTAGTACTATTAAGTTCTGTCACCAAGAAATCTGGTTATTTTTGTAAATACTGTTTTTTAAAAGTAATTTAATCATAAAACTTATTTTTCACATAATATTGTATTGACCTAGTGATTTCTTCTTTAAAGAATATGTCAGACAACAGATTTTTAAATTTTGTCATATGGCAGAATGAATAAATAATACGTGCCTGAATGAAGTAAATCAACTAAAACAGTTGACCATCACAACTGGTTATCAGTATGGTTGGTTATTCCGATGGGTGACTGAAAAAATAATCAGCATTATATTTGTTGTTTTTCAGAGTAATTAAGTTTTATTTGTCACATATGTGACAATATGGACAGTTCTTAGGGAAATTAGGAAGTGGAATTGGAACTTCAATGAAAGATCAACTTGCTTTTTTCCTGGAATTGGGTCAAAGACCTTTAGAAAACTTTTTTTTTTAATTAAAAAGGCTTTAAACTTGTTTAAATCCTTTGGTGGGGGAGGTGGGGAACATGCTTAAAAGTATCTTAAGTTGAATACCAAGAACTAAACCCAGATAAAAAGATTTGTATCCAAGAGCTATATGTAAAGAAGTGAGAAAAACAGGACAGGGGGAAGCAAAAAATATATAGAGAGACATAATATATAATTTCCTCTAAATCCAGAAGTCTCGCCTCAAATTTATCCTGATCCTGCCAGAAGCTCTGTAATGTGTTTTAGGGTTGACATGAGGAAGTATGGCCCTTTCAGGCATCTCCAGGAATTTAGCCTGGGCAGTTATCTAGATAAAGGTGGAGCTATAAACCAGGGAGAGCCAGTCAATGCTCACTACTTAGTAGGGGATAAAAGGGGCCAGCAGAAAACAGCATCTGCTACAGTATTTTAGTCTTTTAAACTGTAAAAGTTTAGTAGTCTTTTTTTTTTATAACTGTTAAACTATCCACTGGCAGTTCAGAGACAACATAAAATTAGGAAAATTATAATGAAGCAATCATCTAAAACTAGATTTACTCGAGTTACATGAATAAAATATGTTTATGCAGTTCTACTCAAATCACACAAGGTTCAACAAATCAATAGGTTGAAAATGTACCCGTTGAATTACATATCACAACCAAGATCGAGTCCCCCTCCTGTGTTGGTATCTTAGCAAATGCTACTACCACATAACCATTATCCAAATCTTATAATTCAGGAGCTATGCTTATTCCTTTTCTCAAACTACTCATATATAGCCTGTTTGAGCTCTTTGATATAACTCTGAAATATTTCATGAATCAATTTACTTTCTTTAAAAATTTTTTTTTCTAATCTCATTGAGGTATAATTGATAAAAAATGTTATATGTTTATAGTGCATGATATTTTCATACACATACACACACATTAAAAATGAATTGAATCCATTTATTTTCCTTCATTTTTTTCATAGTCAATTCATACTTCCATCAGTGTTAGCTTAGATTTCTGGGGAAACAAAACAAAAATTCCTTATATTTTATAATTGCATTTGGTCTTGACGTCCTATACCACAGCTGAATATTCTATTTCCTATTTTAAAAATAAATCTAAATATGTATCCTTCCTTCCTTTGTAAAAACTGCTGTTGGGTTTTTATCTTAAATATATTCTAGAAGACTTTTTTTTTTTTTTGGTTTTATCTATCATTAATATCTTTTTTTTTTAAATTTTTTTTTATTGGTTGTTCAAAACATTATAAAGCTCTTGACATATCATATTTCATACATTAGATTCAAGTTGGTTATGAACTCCCAATTTTACCCCAAATACAGATTGCAGAATCACATCGGTTACACATCCACATTTTTACATAATGCCCTATTAGTAACTGTTGT
>NW_025999862.1:7619095-7688705 GCF_001458135.2 Marmota marmota marmota
AAGGCGGGGCGCACTGAGCTTTCTTTGCCTCGGGTACTTACAATCCACTGCTGATTACACATTCAGCTTCTCCGCCCGGAGCGAAGCGAAAGAGGAAGCAGATGGGAATAATGCGCCCGCGGCTCTGAGCATCCAAGCGTCTCTTTTTCGATTTCTTTGTTCTTCCTGCTCCTTGGCAAAGTGGTCCGCTACAGATTAACGGTGAAAGCTCTAACAGACTGTGCGAAATCTCTATTAAAGCCGCTGCTTTGAGCACCACGCTCAGCACTTCAGCAACCCCCGTACGCAGTGGCCATCTTCCTCTCCTGTTCTAGAAGACTTTTGTGGGATTTGTCTTCTGCCTAAGCTTCTAGCCCCTCCACTCCCCCAGTTCTGTGTATCTTAACCAATTTGTCTTCCCTTCAAATATTCAAATGACACATATTTTCTTCCTCTTCATGGTCTTCATACATTTTCATCTGCCAAACATTGTAATTCCCTACTCATGAACACAGACACACACACAAACAATGCAAGTACACACACACCTCTGCCTACCAGAGTACTTCTGAAAGCAAATTCTTGGACGTATTTATGATCTCATGTAAACCGATGGTTTCTCACAAAGGATACAGAAATATCTTGACCACCCACTCACACCTTCTTGGCCTTACTTCCTGCCCCATATGGATCACATTTACCCTCAATTGTTCACCTTCCTGATGATATAATGTGGGAGGGATGCTGCTGTTCTCACAGTACAAACTAAAAGTGTGGAACAGTTAACACCACCCATGAAAACAGCAACCAAGGATCCTCCCATTGTTTTAAAGTAGATAATTCTGAGGCCAAAGAGCACAACTCGGAGTGAGAATAAGACTTCTTTACAGAGCAGTGAACAGATGCACAGCATGTATAACAGATATATAACACTTGGGTGGCTTTCTCTTCTTTCTTCACTATTCACCCCTGTTCCAAGGCATCCTTCTCTCATAACACACCCTTTATTTCAGCCTCTGAGTTTTGGGGTAGATATCAGCTAAGACAGTTGATACCAATGTTAACTCTCATCAGTTTTCTGATAAGATTCAGGAAGTGAATCACTTAGCAGCGCAGGACAGGTGCACAGCAATGAGTAGTGACGAGTTGAGCAGTGATAATACTTGCTATGCAGTAACTTCACATGATGAAATTCTTTCTGGTGGAGCTTTGGTATAAGGGAGAACTGAGGGGGCTGGGGATGTGGCTCAAGTGGTAGCGCGCTCGCCTGGCATGTGTGGGGTGCAGGGTTCAATCCTCAGCACCACATAAAAATAAAATAAAGATGTTGTGTCCCCAAAAAACTAAATCTCTCTCTCTCTCTCTCTCTCTCTCTCTCTCAAAAAAAAAAAAAATAAAATAAAAAATAAAAAGTAAAAAAAGGGAGAACTGAAAAGTGAAGCATTCCCTGATAAAATTATACTGGCATCTGAACAGAGGGTCCACCTTACCAAGGTCATTATCATTTCCATATCACCATGCAATTGTCAATACTCAGTCTTATCTTACTTGAACTAGCAGCATTATTTGGTATAATCACTTGTCCTTTAGACCTGAGTAATTGGATATCATGGTGTCTAGTTCTCATATTTCACAGACACATCTTCTGAATATTTTATGGTTTCTCTAAATTTCACCAACCTGGGAATATTAGAAAATCCTATGAATAAATCCCTGGCCCTGTTCTTTTGATTATAATTTTCTTCCTAGATGAATTCATATAGTGTTATGGATTATAATGCCAGTTCTAGTCTGAAGAGAGTTAATTTTATCTCTCCAAATCTTGTTCCATCTTTACACTACAGACTGATATATCCAAATTGCCTCTGTAATATCTCCAATGGCTATTTAATAGGTATTGCAATCTCTATTTTTAATATCATTTTTCTTTCTCCATCTATACAAAATCAATCAATATTTCTACTATCTTTTCCTTGAAAAGATTTTCAGAATTTCATTATCGTTCACTACCTCACCAATGCAGTACAGACCATCATTATTGCTCATCTTTCCTCTAGCATAACAACTGGTCTTCAAATCCTTTCCTTGACAGTCTACACACACTATTTTTGCAGACACTTGCCACCAAGATCATCTTAAACACAAATCAACCATATTACTCCCATTTTTCAAAACCATTCAATTTATCTGCATCTTAATCCGCCTAATTCCTAATTATTGTCTAAATAACTTTCCACATTCTACTTTTGGCTAACTCTTTGGCCTTACCTCTTATATTTCTTGGTACTCATGTTGGTTTCCTTATTCTTGATTTTTTGCTGTTCCTAACTCACAGTTTCTCAGAATGTCCAAATGACTTTCTCCCTTATTTCTTTTAGATAATTGCTCAAATATTAGCTTTAAAAAGATAGCACTGGGGCTGGTTTTGTGGCTCAGTGGTAGAGCGCTCGCTTAGCACATGTGATGCACTGGGTTCTATCCTAAGTGCCACAGAAAAATAAATAAAATAAAGGTATTGGGTCAATTTACAACTAAAATATATATATTTAAAAAATACAGCACTGACCTAGAGCATTGCTCTATATCACATTATCCATTCAACTTTGCTTTTAATTATTATTAGCTCTGGATGTGTTTATGGTTAGATTGACTCCAATATAATGTACATTCTTTGCAAGCAAGATCTTCAATTTTGTTTAATTTTAATTTCCTAGCACTGAAGACAGTACCTGAGACATTGTGTGTGTTAAACAAATATTTTACTAGAACTTATTAATGCTGGTTCAATTTTTACATTTCGGCTATGCCAGCATAACTTCTTGCGGTTTGTTTAAATACGTGCCAAGACCTGTAGTCAGATACTTTTTATTACTTTTTTTCTGGCCTCTCATTTATTTCTTGAAATTAGAAAAAATTCATATGAGAGTAAAAGCAGGTATATGTATTATATATAACTATGTGAAGCATATAATTATATGAAAACATTGAGAACTAAAAATTCTATCTTCTGTGTGTGGGTTTCAGATCATAAGTAATAATTTTTTCTTTTTTCTTTTTGTTTTCTTATTTTTAACTTCCTAGGAAAAAGCAATGAATGGAGTGGATATTTAAATGGAAAATGAAAATAATGGTATTTTTGGTAAAATCACTCTCATTGTAAACAACTGTCAAGTTAGCTTCAATCAATAATGATGCTGCATCCAAATAGAATGGTTATTATACTATTTGCCATAAAGTTTCACTCAATAAAATTTTATTGTAGAAAATTGCTATAATACAAAAATTTAAATCAACATCATAGCAGATTACTTCATTTCATTTATGGTAGCACTAAAATGTCTAATAGGATTATGATATTAAATTCCTATGGCTGTGTCTTGACACTATCCATTATTTGGCTGCACTTCATCATCCATCCCCTACAAACTTTGTTTCACATTCCTCTATTGTTCAATACTACAGTTAACTTTACCTGCACAGCAATAAGACTGTTCCCACATATCTACCCTTTTGATCATGGTTTAACCCACATTTTCCATAAGACTGAGAAGTAAATTTAGCTAAAAGTGATGTAAATTGATGGTGGTAGCAATGAAATAGAGGATGTTTTTTTCTTATAAGAATGCTATAGGTCAACAACTCAGGGCAGAAACTGTCTTAATGCAATCAGTATATAGGCTTCTTCTATCTTGTCTTACTTCAACCTTTAGCATCTTGGATATTTTTATCCCAATTATTATTGCCTTATGGTTTCAAGATGGCTACAATTCTATCAAAATTCAAATACATATTCCAGATAGGACCAAGAGAGAAAAAGCAAAGGAGAAGAGGGAAATTTAAATAACTTTTCTCTAGAGGAGCCTTTCAGTTTACTGGAAATGATGCCAAATCCAGGATCTTCTCTCACATAGTAACCACTCCTAGTCCATTTCTACTAAACCTCCATTTGTAGGTTATGGATGACATGCTGGATGCTTCTAGAAATTATGCTATCATTGAAGATATCTTAAGATTCATATGAGGGCTTGCCCCTTGGCAAGCTGAGTGACATGAACAATTTATTTATTGTCAGTCTCCCTATCTCTAAGTTGTGGATAACATTGGAACCAATATTGTATGTCTCTAAGAAAATGAAAATATATCATTCATATAAAGCACTTAATATAATAATGAACCTCTAAAGAAGTATTTAACTTCTACCTAGCAATTCCTGATATTTGCATCATTACAACCTGAAGTTTGTATTTTCCAAAGCATTTTCTATAACATATTCAAAGCTGTTGTCCAAAAATAATATGTATATTTGTAAATTTTTAGGTTAAAAATATTTGGCAAAACTAAAGGAGCTAAAAATTACAATTGCAAATAAATTTTCTAAAAATTTATTATTTGCTAATAAGATTTGTGAACCCTTAAGAGGTAGTATGACAATTAGTATTTCACAAAACTATCAATCAGTGAAACACCTTTTCTGAGTATAGCCAAGAGATTTTTGGAGAGCAACAACAAATTTCCTCTTAATCTATGCGACTTTCTTCCTGAATGTGTGCTGACAGCCTTTATAACTATGTGTAGCAATTCTGCACTAGTGTCTACTCCAAGCACATGGTTTAACAGCTCAGGAGTGACTTGACATAATTTAGGTGAGGGATCCCACTAGAAGAGCGGTGCTGAAGTCATTCATCCACATACAAATGTGTCTTCAAATGAAGAGTCATGGAGTCTTTACAGAAATAACAAAGAACAGAAAGGAAGGAAAATATTTATGCTTATGAATTTTCATGAATATTCCTTGATAGTTTTGCATCCCTAAAACTTAAACCAAAGTCAAGAAATTTCTGCTGATGAAACTCTTTCACAGATGTTGTGAAAAGCATTGCTCTTTGTGTGGTTCATAATCAATTGTTTCACAAGCTTTCGCTAAGAGTAAGTAAATAAATTTGGCAAAACTGTGTCAAAGAATGGATTCATATTTATAAACATTCATATTGAACACACAAATACTGAGTTAGTATATAGTTGAATAAAAGCCCCAAGAATTATGTCAAAATCAAGGCTATTGATAAAGCAAATTGATACAAATTAATTAAAATCGATTCTCCAGGAACTCTTTCTGACCTTCTTGTCCAACTCTACAACAGAAAGCCTAACAAATCTGTGATTGCTGTTCTAAAATTACATTTTCTTCCTTCAAAAAATGGTATCACCCAGAGTTGCAGAAAGGGCAACTTCTTAGAAATTAAAACAGGTAACCAATATATCCAGAAAAATATCTTCATTAACATTAGAAATTTAGAAATCCATTAGTAAACTAGGTTTGTATACAAATTAAAATTAAAAATTTAATCAATTTAACTAAATTATTTAATTGAAACTTGAAAAATGGCTTACCAAAATGCCCTTGTAATCTTATACGATGAAACAGATATCACTAGAAGAGTATGCCCAAAGAGCATCAAAAGGAAAAGCTAAAACCAAGATGAAAGACATTCACAACATATTGTGCACTGCTCTTAGAACCCAAGAATTGATGGACTATCACTGTGAAGTACCTGACATTTTTTCAGGGTATAAATTACTGAAATGATTTCAGATATCCTACTATAAGTCGCTGGACTTAAAAAAGTATCTATAATTAGTATCCATGGACAGTTATCAGCCAATTGACATTAACAATACCATTCAAAGTCAACTCCTTAAATATGGTTTTCCAATTAGTCCTGAAGACATTAAAATCACATGATTCTAGGTGAAAAACACACTCATATAAAAATATATGAGCAGAATTTAATATTTTCTTTAATGACTCTCAAAGTTGATAGCTTATGAGGACTCTGTGTTTATAGTAGCTCATCTAAACTTGTAACTTATTCTTAGCGAAAAGTTGTGAAACAATTGATTATGAGCCACACAAAGAGCAATGCTTTTCACAACATCTGTGAAAGAGTTGCATTGGCTGGAATTTCTTTTAAGGTTTCGTGATGCACAACTATCAAGGGATATTCATAAAAATTCTTAAATTTCTTAAGCCAACTTTCGCACAAAATGACTGGTAGGTTCAAAATAAAATTCAAGTATTTTTTAGGAAAAACAGATTGAATATCACAAATACTCTAATTTTTACCTGCTGTATCTTTCATGAAGAACAACCCTTAATGAGAGTTTTGTTCACTTCTGTATAATTAGTCTATATTGGTTTCCTTTTTTTTATTTGAATTTACCCTAAACAATACAATTGATAAAATTAAAGAGACACATTGACATTGTGTTATAACATAAGTGTGTAATTTATTTAGAGTCAGAAATATTATTAGAAAAATTGGTGTATTGCAAAATGAAATAATGATCCTCATTAGAGAATCTGTATTCTTAAAGTGGAAGAAGTAAAATCAAGAATTAATAAATGGGATGGATTCAAATTATAAAGCTTCTCAGCAAGGAAAACAATCAATAATGTGAAGAGAGAACCTACAGAATGGGAGAAAATCTTAACCTCATGCATCTCAGAGCATTAATCTCCAATATATATGTAAAGAACTCAAAAAGCTCAACACCAACAAAACAAATAATCCAATAAATAAATGGGCTATGGAACTGAACAGACACTTCTCAGAAGAGAATATATTATCAATCAACAAATATATGAAAAAATGTTCAACAAGAAATAGAGTTGGCAACTAGAGAAATGCCAAACAAAATTACTCTAAGATTTCATCTCAGTCCAGTCAGAGTGGCAATTATCAAGAATATAAGCAACAATAAATGTTGGCAAAGATGTGGAGAAAAAGGTACACTCATACATTGCTGGTAGGACTACAAATTGGTGCAACCATTATGGAAAGTGGTATGGAGATTCCTCAGAAAACTTGGAATGGAACCACCATTTGACCCAGCTATCCCATTCCTCTGTTTATACCCAAAGGTAAAATCAGCATACTACAGTGATGCTGCCAGATCAATGTTTATATCAGTTCAACTCATAATAGCTAAAGTATGGAACCCACCTAGGTGCCATTCAACAGATGAATGGATAAAGAAAATGTGGTACATATACACAATGGAATATTACTCAGCTGAATAAGAATGAAATTACGGCATTTGCAGGCAAATGGATAGGGCTGGAGAATATCATACTAAGCCAAATAAGCCAATCCCCACAAAACAAAGGCTGAATACTGTTTCTGATATGTGTATGCTAATTCACAATAAGTGGTGGAGGGGTTAGGGAAGAATAGAGTTACTTTGGATTAGGTAGAGAGGAATGAAGGATAGGAAGAAGTATGGGGGTAGGAAGGATAGTAGAATGAATTTGATGTTATTATCCTATGTTACATGTATGACTACATGACCAGTAGTAGGATTCTACATCACCTACAACCAGAAAAATGAGAAGTTACACTCATAGTGTGTTGTACTGTCACATATAATTAATTAAAACAAATTTAAAAAGGAAACAAAATTGAAAGTGTTACCACTCAAAAGTGGTATATTTTTATTTAAGTAATAACATATTATTATTTAACCAAAAGTATAATTAGAATACTTACATTTAGACACAAAGAAATATGAGAGGGCTGCTCAGAATTTTAGGTCTCCTTTGGAACCAAGGCTTGTCCCTGTGTCTACCCAAGCACAAAATTCTACTACATCTTATACCAGGTTCTTCAATGCTGCAGAGACAAAGCCTTTCTCCTTGACTGCTTCCTCTTAAAGTGGACCCCCCAGGAGCACAATTCCTAAGAAACAAATTTCTCCATGTGTCTGGAATTTATGAGCTGATATTTCTAGGAACCTCGGCCATTGCACTCTACCACCCAGTGGTGAAAAACAAACACCAGAATAAGAAAGTACGTTTTCTTTTTAGGAGAAGGGTGTAATATTGACAGATCTTCAGGCAAAATGTAAGAAATTCTAAACTGCAAAGTTTGAGGGATAGAAAAACATGGCATGAAATCAGTAGGTGGAAGAAGTAGAGCAAAAAATACAAATAAGACAGTGAGTGCACTGTAAGGCAGTCTCATAATGGAATGTTACTCAGTAGTGATAAGGAACAACATACAACTATATACCATCATATAGTTCAATATCACACACATGACAAAAATGGTCTTATATATCATGCTTTTTATATAAAGAGCAAAAGCAGACAAACTAATTTAGGCTGAAGATATTAGTATGGGAGATATTCTTGGGAGAGTGAATTTTCAGGAAGGATGCAGGAGGGAATCTTCTAGAATACTGGAAGCATTCTACTGCTTGAGCTGAGGGCTGATTATAACATGGGTTACATTTGTGATAGTTTATGGAACTATGTATTTATAATGTGTGCAGTTTTAATAAGCATATTTGACTTTACTAAGAACTTTTTATAAGCTTGAAAATATAAGAAAACAATCTTAGATTCCCATAAAGAGAAACAGTAAGAAAAGGCTGTTAAAATCTCACAGAGGAGAGGGTAAGAACCCATTACATAGCAGGGAGGGAACCTGCATTTAATTTTCTTATGTACTTTTCCCCCAGCTGATGTTGACACTGAGTCACTCAGCCTCGTAACTCAGTTATTAATCTATTTAGAAAAAATGTAAAATGCCATCATTTTATAGTGTTCTCATATTAGTAAAAAAACATTAAAAGAAAAATAATGTTTTCAGGAGCTATAGGATGTCTCACTTGATGCAGACTAATGTTATGGCAAATATTCTATTTAAAAACAAAAGATAAAATACTGTGATTCTTTATGTAAATATATAAAATGGAAAAATGGTAGTTTTGATCACTTGGGGAGATACAAAGACATTTCCTTAGTGCATACAGTAAATAAATATACATTATAGGGTTTTTAATATTTATTTTTTATTTGTAGTTGGACACAATACCTACATTTTATTTATTTATTTATTTATTTATTTTGTGTGCTGAGGATTGAACCCAGGGCCTCACATGTGCTAGGCAAGCACTCTACCACTGAGCCACAACCCCAGCCCCCATTATAGGTTTTAAAAAGGGGAAATATTAAATAATAAAATGTTACCCATATTATCTTTATACAGTGACAACATAGTTAACATAAAATAAATCTAAATTCTTCCAATGGTTTTTAAATATTTTTCCTGCTTTTACATTTAAAATAAGCAAATGAAAAAAAAATTAAATAATAAAACACACCAAGACCATCAGACCACAAATTTTTCCTCAAATTAAAATAGTTCCATTGTCTAATTTCGGGTATGGGGTGTACAGGTAAGACTGCACTAAAAAATTATAAGGAACTTGGAACTTACACCAAAAGCATAATGGAGAGGCTAACAAGATAAAGCTATTCTATAGAAGCCCTACAGATACCAATTTCATCTATTAGCATTGAATTTACTCTGGGATTTTAGAAAGTTTTGGAATATTTTAAAGTGTGGTATTAAATACTGAGTCTGGATATTTTTGGCAATTATAAGGCAAAGCAGAATATGAAAAAAATGTGCTCTATATGTGTAATAAGAATTGTAATGCATTCTGCTCTCATTTATTTTTAAAAAATAAATTAAAAAACTAAAAAAAATTTAAAAATGCAATTTCAGCAATTATTAAGCTACCCATATCTCTAAATAACACAGCTGACAGTATTTTCAGCAAACCTACACACATGTTCTCACATGCGAGTTCTTGAAAAAGATTTTTTGGGTCTTTCTGTGTTTCATGGCATCGTATCATTTGTTTTCTCCCCAAAAGTACAATTGTGAGATTGATCAGTTTGAGTAAATAATTTTCACAGTCACCTCCTTACATATTCAAGTTCTGGTGGCTAGGAGTGTGTTCAAATGAAATAAATTACTAGAAATATAATTTAGGTCTATAAAAATATAAATTACAAAATATATTTTTTGAGAACATTAATTATATATAGGTAGTTTGTGTTACAATAACTTTCAAGACTGTGGTTTTTAATTTTGTTTTATTTGTGTCACTACAATTCATTCTCAGAGAAAATATATATTTTAAACATATAAGTAAACTAATCAATTTATTGTTTTCTGATTTCTCAGTTTTATGACATACTTGGAAGCTATTTCTATGAAGATCATTATATCAAATAGAAAAGTTCACATATGTTATTCTAAGAACACATAGAGATTTTTTTCTATTTTGGTATTTGTATCTCTGATCCATATAAGGATTATTTTTGTAAGAACCATGATATAGACTTCACTTTTTCCCTTGTTGTTTTGTCATCTTAATGATGTTTTTTAAAAACCTTCCCCATCACTTAATGACATATTTGTATCTGTATCCATTTGTTGATTCTTTGTTCTGTATCATTGATCCACCTCTATGCTGTACTTACCCTAATGTATTTGTAATACTTTATTTTATGTTTTATTATCTTCCTTAGTATTATGACCTTTTATCTCTCATATTTTTCATGTGAAATCCAATTTTCAAATTTAACACTGATAGTATTAAGGACATCTTTTCTTGTCTCTAAACATAGAACTTCATCATCAATTATAGGCATAGATTGCAAAGAGCAGATATATTGTGACTCCATATTGCAAGAACAAAGAGTGATATGTTATAATTGAATATGAGAAACACTCTACAATATGCCTGAAATGTTGGCACACAGTATCTTTAGGTTACAAGAGACTGGTAATAGAGGGAACTGATTTTCATTTTCTTTTTTTCTCTATTTTTTAATTATTAGTTGATGATCTATTTTTAAGATATTTTTCTCTTCCACCCACACTGACTCCATTTCCTATAATCAAAAACATCAGATTTTTTTTCGTGTGGTTGTTAAATAATATCCTCTACCACCTCACCATAGAAGACCTCTTCACTCACCTTGAATTTTTCATGTTGATATGAATACTTCATGATTTTGTAAGTCTCTGTTAAGCTTCAATGCCTTGCTTCTGTTTCTCCTTTTTCTAATCTGTAAAGATTTGACAGAAATTTATAGACAGTTATTTGCTCCCTTTCCTCTGTATTCAAAGAACTTTGTAACTGTTTACATATTATATATTCTCTTATGCTGTTTTTCTATATGTGACTCTCTTGCAGCACGCTGATTTCCCAGGTCAGGTTCTTCCTTGCATCCTCATTAGTACACTCACCTGCTAGGAAAGGGTTGAGTCAGCTTGAGTGAATGAGTGAATGAATGAATGAAACAATTGTAATTTCAATCTGCAATCTACAAACCGGACTACAGTGGTGAGAAATAGGATTCTAATACCCAAAATGACATCAAACTGTAATGGTCAACTTTTATATTTTATTTGGCAAAATTGAATAATAAAATTGGTCATATATCACTGATATTCTTTAGTTCTTTGTAATTTTAGAGTACAGAGTACTTTTTCAAGAACTCACATGTGAGAACATGTGTATGTAGGTTTTTATATTATATATTTGAGGGGAAAAACTTATGAGAATTTGAAAATTATACAATTATAATTGACTTGGCTGCTCAAGACTGACTTTGTTCTATCTCATGTAAAAATAAGTACAAATATGCCTTTTAAAAAATCATTTTGTTTATATACAATACCAGGATACAAGTTGACATGATCACAAAACTATGGAGCAGAACCTGCTCCAGTTCAGTCCCAGCACTCCCTGTGCCAGTGCCCCCACTCGCCTCCCCTCACTCCATTGATCTCTCTTCAATCCATTTACATTTTTAAAAATTAGTGTCCTGTGAAAAAAAAAAATTAGTGTCCTGTGGATACACCCATGTCAAAACTCAACCCCTTGCCTTGTCCAAGTATGCACATAGGAAATCGGATCAAATTAATTCCACTGATTTCCCCTTTTTCCCATCTTCAATCCCCTTCCTCTATTCCACTGACCTTTCCACTATTTTGATGAATTTTCTACCTTTTTTCCCTTTCTTCTTAAGTTCCCTTACTATGTAAGTATGTTTAAGACAAATTATTATTTACAAGATTTAAAGAATTAAAGGTTTTTTCAAAGGAAAAAGTCATACTCAAAAGAACATATGTCAGAAAATAAGCTTATTTATTTTAATGCCTTGTAATGGTGCTCTAACTTTTATTTCCAGTACGTAATATTACCATGGGTGGTATTACATAAGTATATTTTAATGTCAACTTTTAAAACAAAAAATATTACCTGTAAATAGAATGTTTCGCTGGCCACTATAAGTACCCTACATACTGCTTTATCACCATGTAATACATTCACATCAATATTTCATTATTTGTTTAATGCTATGAGCAATATAGCCTAATAATCAGTACTTCCTTAGAAATTGAATGTATATTGGGGATTGCAGACATAAGCACACTTGTACCAGACCTTCAGCTAGTCTGATAAATGGTCCAGTGTTTTTTTCCAAATCAGCTGGACAAGTCAGGTGACAAATGATTTCCATTAGCTTCAGCAGAATGGAAACAAAACAGATCAATACAAATGATTTGCAGCAAGTTGAGATCATAAATTTCCTTTTGCCCTCGTACATCATCTTAATATAGAAGCTTTTTTCTTTTCATAGCAGAAAAAAGTCATTAGAGAATTGAAAATTCTAGTTACAACAAACTATCCCTGATTTAAGGTGAGACAATTTTAATGCACTATTAATTTTATCTAATGGTACATAACAACATTATTTTAAAATATGACAAATACTAAAAATGTTAATGAGCAACATTCCAGAAAATTAATTTAACCTATATGTTGTGTAAAAAAAAAACCCACAAAATTAAGTCTTCAAACTGAGCTCTATTGTTTCTATTTTAATTTAAGACTTTCAATAGTTAATTTTTTTCTTTAGTTATATTTTCTATTTATTATAATTATTTTTTGGCTACAAAATTTATCTTTACTTCTTAGTTTCATGCTCGAAAGATACATTTTCATGCATCATTTTTTCAATAGTACCAAATTGTAGAAAATAAGAAAGGGAGGGGGAGAGAGGAAAATGAAGGGAATAAAAAGTAAATTAGGCTTACTTTTCTTTTTGCCTGAATTATTGTTAAATAAATAGCTTTTTTTATTATTGTTGGGGCATTTGCAAAGTCTCACAGGGCCACACCTAATGATTACCAAGGGAGTGTTGGCAGATAATAGATTATTTATTTATATGACTTTGAAGACCCATAAAGATCTGAGCATAAAACTATTAGTCATGCTTCATGCACCAAGAGTATCATTCTGAACAATGTTCTTCCATACCCAGGGAAAATGTATGAAGGCATTCACTGTACTCACAGGACTCCTCTCACTGTTGTTATGAAAAGATAATATTGACCTCAGCATGGAAAAGGTAGCTCAAGCCTACCACTGCTATCTGGGAGATCACAAAAGGAGAGCGGCCAAGATGCACCAGGTCTCCAGCTGAACATTATTGTAACTGCATGAACAAGGCCAAAGGAGCAGTGCCACAGCTTCCACTGCCTTCCTACAAAATCAGTCAACCTGTCTCAAAACGATCAGATATTACTTTATTATTTCTCAGCAAGAGAAGTCATTTTATTATTCTCTCACAGCAAGAAGGGAAAGTCAATTTGAGATGGAGATAGGGAGATAAACAAGCAGATAGATAGCTTGCTTGTTTTTGTGATCCAAATAGCTTTGCAGGGAGAGGTGCACCTGGGAGCTGTCAAAATAGGATATGACTATACTCCCAAGAATAGATCTTGTAAGAGAGTTTCAAAATTTCCCTAATGTTTTGTAGTAATTTGAAATAATTTTCTAGACTTGTAATATGATTCTTTGAAAGAGTTCTAAAGCTTGTCTGCAAACCTGGATGCCAGTTCTAACTCCATTCTTTAGTGGCTGTATGATATTTAAAAATCATCAAACTAGTTGTTTTCAGGCTATTTGAAAACCTGGAAAAATAATATCCAGTCCGTCTACACATTTATGCCTTTAAGCAGTTGGATTTCAACCTATATTAATATGTGTATCAGTAGAATATAATGTTAAGAAGCATGGAGTCTAGAACAAGACTTTGCAACTTGCTAACTGTATAATTCCGGGAAAGTTAATCACTCTCTCTTTGACTCAGATAATAATGTTATCATTGTAACTGATAACAATCATAACAACCTAATAACATTTTGGTGAGGATTTTAGGCATTAATAGAGCAATGCTGATAACTGCACACAGATCACTATGTCCTATCTGTTTTAGTTATTATTATTTCTTCTGTTACTTCTATCATTAATATTGCTGTGTGTATAAGACTAGCAAAGACAGTTCGAAAACAGGATTTGGGAGAAGGCATTAGAAGCTTATAAGTCTTATGGAAATTTTTTTCCAGGAGAAACATGTTATATTCTATAGACCTTCCAGTCACTTGCTGACATTAATGATGTATTACAGAAAATTTCTGTTTGTTTCGCCTGGGAAGGAAGCATAATGTATATAAAAACCTGACTACCCTAAAATTTCTATGCTGGAGAGGACTTGTATAGAATTTTTTGTCACCTACACAATAGTCAGCATTAAGCATCATGAGTATTAGGCATATTAGATGCCCAGTCTAATTGAAATGGCATAAGACTGTAGCGTTACTGGCATCTATTGGGAGTCAGGAAGGAGCTTCCCAGCTAAAGCTTTCTTGGACCCCAGTCATGTAACATGACAAGCAAAATAAAATGGTTTATTGTTTGATATTAAACTTTGAGAGTTTTGTTTTTTTTTTAATACAGAAATAACAACCGGGATAGCATCAGTTCTGTTCTCTATTCCTACCTTCTTTTCAAGAACCCAATTTCATTTTGTCTTTTAAGTCCTTCAGTTTTCCTGTCTCTTACCTACATCTGTAGCCAAGCTATTTGCCTGGAAATCTGTGTCCATTACCTTGGTAAGCATAATTTATGAATTCTCTGGAAAAAAAATGTAGCCAGCCATTGGTTCATCTTTCCAGGATAAACTACTTTGAAATAATGGTGTCTTATACTATTTCCATATTATTTCTTTCTTGACTTCAAATAAATTTTTGGTCTCTTTTGTTTTAAATGTGTTATGGCTTTTCTAGTTATTCTTACTGGAAATACTGAAATACAGCAAGCTACTCTTTCTCATCCAGAAGCCAAAATTATTCTTTACTTTCACTAATAGGGTTTTGATTCTAAAATCTTTATTGATTCAATTCCTTAATCATATATAAGAAAGTAGAATTCAACTCCTATTTGAATTCAAAAGGTTTTATAGCAACCATAAACTACTCAGAAACATTCTACTTCTTCAATAGTAACTTCAATAACATTCTTTCTGAACACCACCCATCTTCTTCAAAATTTCTCACTTTACAACCAATATCATGCTGTTTATCACTATTAAGCCCTCCTCTGCATCTTTCCTGTCTTGGGATCAGCTGATGTTCTGCAGAATTAGAACATTTATTTATTTATTTATTTATTTATTTATTTATTTATTTAATAAATGCCAGCATTTAATGGTGTCCACCCAAAGTACACCTTTGCCAGAATCCTTCATTCATCAGCATTTTCTACAAAATCTCAACCTGGCATCAGATACATATTTCCTTTTTCACTTGAATTTTTAAGTGAATTAGAGAGATCCAATTCCCAATAGTGCTCTCATTTCTCTCTGAAACCTGTTGAGCACAATCAACACTCTTATCATCACTCTGGTCTTCCAAGCTCACACCAGAATCACCCATTAAGCTTTGCTTACAAAATTTTAAGGCTTCTGCATCTTGTATCTCCAATTTTTTTTTCAAATTATTTCCACAAACCAGTTCCAAATAATTATAAATCAAATCCTCAGGTTAGTCACAGCAAGGATCCCACTCTTGTACCAGTTACTATATTAGTGAGCTTTGTGTCACTGTGAACAGAACACCTGAAAAAAAACAACTTATAGGATGGAAGGTTGATTTTAGCTAAGGATTACAGAGGTTTGGTCCATGATTGGCCAAGTCCATGGCTTGGAGTGCATGGTGAGGTAGAACATCATGGAAGAAAGGCATGGTGAAGGAATAAATGCTCTATGCAAGGAAGCCAAGAAGCACAGAAAGAGATAGGGAAAGGGCCAAATAAAAGAACATTCTCTGGGAATGACCCACCTCCTCCAGCCATGTCCCAGCTGCCTACAGTTATCACCCAATTAGTCCATTCAACCAGGATGGACTGATTAGGTTACAACTCTCATAATGTGTCATTCACCCTGAATGTTCCTGAATAATCATAGGAGTTTGGGGAGGCACCTCATAGCTAAACCATAGCAAACACCTGTAAAATATTAGCAAAATATAAATAACTAGAAATAAATGCATGTAACAAGCCACCTACTTGGACAAACCATAAAATAGTATTTAGAGAAATATAAAAATATCTTAATTCAGGAAAAGTTGTGTGTGTTCCAAATAATGAGATTCATTTTTAAGCTGTCAGTTTCACCCAACCAGATATACAGTTCCAAATTATAATAAAAATGTTAACCCTTGTTAAGGTTATTTAATTTATTTATGAAAATTGAAGGATCAGAATTAGCCAAGATTCCATGCAGTAAATCAGTGTGGCAAGAATTGTTCTACTGATTCATTCTCTTAATGTAAAGTTACATTAAGTAGGATAGTATATTAATGTTTACAGGCAGAGAAGTTGGCCAGTGGAATTGAACTCATATATCTCCCAAAGAATCATACATGTGTGAACATCTGATTTAAGACAATGTGAGCACCATAGGGAAGTGGGGTAATAAGATCTTTTTGTAAATGATACTGAGGCAGTTAAGTATCTTTACCTTTAAAAAAAGAGAGAAAAAATGAAAGCCCAGTTCACATGAGTCAAATATCAATCATATAAATGTAGAATAAAATAAAAAAAGCAAATCCTAAAAGTTCTAGACATTAATGTAGATGATAAAGTATTTATGACTTCAGGGCACATTTTAAACAGACCACAAAAAGTATGTAACATAAAATATATTGAAATTAAATTTTGGTATACAAATTTTGTTAAAAAATTAAAATCTGAAGCAATATCTAAATATCTTACTACACGCACATATTCAGAAAATCTGAAGAATTACAAATCAATAAAAATATTTTTAAAAAGCAGATAAGAAACCAGATAAAAAGAAATTTAAATGTGTTATAAATTATAGGAAAATTGTACAATGTCATTTGTCATTAAGGAAAGGCAGATTAAAGCTCCCATAAGTTTTAATCAAAAGAAAGAATAAAATAAAATTCAGGTCTTCGTGTGAATGTGGAGAACTTATACTATTGCTTTGAGGGAATCTAAATTCATGCAGTTGATTTTGGAAAGCAGTTTGATATCTAGCAATTGGATAATATTAAAACCCCAACAATTTTTCTCCTAGATATATGTACAAGAGGAATGTGTAAACTCAGAGACACGGATATTTGCAGCTTTTATAGTAAAAGCTGTAAACTGGAAACTAACCAAATGCCCATCAAAATGAAAATGGTTATATAAACTGTGGTGTATTCATATTCTGAAATACTGTACAATAATTTTAAGAAAATACAGTAATTTGAGTTAATGTTACAAGTATATTAAACAAGAGATTTCAGACCCTAAATGATATATAATGTATTATTCCATTCAAATAATGTTCAGAAACAGAAAAAACTTAGCAATTCCATTTAGATATATATTAAGTAGCAATTTACAAAGAAAATGATGAAGTTATTATCTTTAAATTGAGGGTAGTGATTGCCTTTAGAAAGAAAGGATCAGTTTGGGATTGGGAGGGATTTTCAGGTGCTTATACCTTGAAAGTGGTTATAGGGATGCTCAGTCTTTTAGTCAGTTTTCTGTAGCTGTGCCCAAAAGACTGACAAGACTGAAAACGAAATGTTTATTTTTGACTCAAGGTTTCATAGGTTCAGTCCATGATCACCCAACTCCATAGCACTGGGCCGGAGGTGAGGCATACATATTATGGAAGAAGAGTATGGCAGAGAAAAGTCACTTAGGACATGACAGAAACAGAGATCTCTGGTCCCCAAGGACAAAATACAAACCCCAAAACAAACATCCCCAGTTACCTACTTCCTTCCACCACACTCTACTTGCCTAGTCACTACCTGGTTCATCCATATCAGTGGATTAATCACTGATTAGGTTAAAAACTTCCATTATCTAACAATTTTACCTCTGAACATTCTTTTGCATTGTGTTACACATGAGCTTTTGGGGGAGATCTCGTATCAAAACTGTAACATTCGCTACACAATAATTTTTTTTAAGATTTAGATTATACACATTTTTTTCTGTGTTTTTAACTCAATATAGCAAAGGTTTCGAAATACTAACAATGTCTCACTTCCTTTATATTTTGCATCTTTTCCTTCATCAGCTTCTGCCATCTATAATTTTATTGAAAAGTATAGGTTAATTAGAATAGGGAAAAGAATGGATGCTATGAAAGAGTTGTTGTAGAAACTCCTCATCATAAGGGAAATTTCATGATGAGTAGTCACTGCTGGTTCACTAAAGGGAGGTCATATTAAACTAAGCTTCTGAAATTATTTGAAAATATTATATACTATTAGATGATAGAAATTCAATGATGTACTGTAGCCTTGTATTTTTCTTCAGGCAAATAGCTGTGTTACACAAGAGAGATTAATGACTAAGGTAACAAGCTATTGAACAAGAGGTAGAAATAGTGCTGGATAGAAAACTGACAGTAGCATTTCTTTCATTCACAGTCTAAAGTCATAAAACCCTTCCTTTAGTGTCTGTTTCTGGAATATCCTAATTATATGAGGTCAGCCATCCTGTCAGAACTGCTGAGACTTTGATAGTTGCAGGAGTCAAGGAAGCCAAGATTCATTTAACTCTCTACCTGCAGGGCCACACCATTCAAAACTTGTTTTGATCCTCTTTCTTCTTTCTCTCCATCACTTCTTTTCTCTTTTCCTAATCCTCTTCATTCATTCCCTCTTCTTTGTTCTTCATCTTCCCATTAGGGACAGAAAAGAGGAGTTTTCTAACCAGAGAGAAGTATTAACTGATGTTTTTTGGCAAGCCCACTTCCCAAATCTGAATATATTGTGGGGGGAAAAAAACGCAGAAAGTAAAATCATGTATCCTGTTTCTGAAATTCAGAAACTAGACCATAATTGAGTGAGAACATAAAAAGAATACAATAAAATTTTATTCATTGTCACACGCTAAAGGGTCATTTTCTTAGAGAATTGGAATCAGGGAGATATGACACCTATTGAAGCTCTTTGCTTTAACAGAGAACAGGAAAACAACATGAGCTCTGGCAATTATCTAAGTCACCGAGAAAAGCATGCTTTTAGCAGATACCTTAGAAACTTATTTTTCTACCATTATTCAGTTATTCATACTATATAGCATTATTCATTATTCATACTGTAATAATCACCTTTACAATATCACTGCCAAGCCCCCATTTTATCTTTGCTTTCAAGACTGATTTTTGAAATTATTATTATAACTTAAACACACACACACACAAATACTATGAAAACACTCTTACTAAAAACATCATAAATATTATTTTAATTTGGTCACAATATTTTGGACTGGTACTAAGCGTGTACCAAACTTTATCTTACTACAGCTGAGTTTTTCTGTAATTTGGAATGAAATCATCTTAAAATATTTGACTTGCTCCCATATTACTTGCTTTTCTAGTATCTGCATGTTTGATTTGGAAAAACTAATTTGTATTAATTATATAAGTATAAATTATCTTTAATAACAATTGGAATGCAAATTTTTATACAAGTGAATGTAAATATTGAAATCCCCAAATCAATGAAAAGATACCTGCACACACACACAAACAGAAGGAGAATGTCATTCTATGAATACTCCCTAAAAATCCATGGTTAGGTTATTTGACTCTACTTTGTGCACCATTTATTTTATACTGCCATTAAGGTTTATTTTATTTCCATTGTCATCCCAGACAATCTCTGTTTAATACAACATTCCATAATGATGCACCTGACTCTCTCTGCACTGTCCAGCAGTTTAGCAACTGGCCAGCCACAGGTGGACTGCAGCACTTGACATCTAGCTAGATCCAACTGGAATGTAATGAATGTAAACTATGCATCATATTCAACACCTTAGTGTAAAATATAGAAAGCAAAATCAATATTTGGGATCTGATGGGCAACCTGAAAATATTGTTAAAATTAATTTCATTCATTACATTCTTTTTAAAATTTTTTTATTTCTTACATACATGACAATAGTGTAATGCATTACAATCATAATTATCCATTCACAGCACAATTTTTCATAACTCTGTATATAAAGTATGTTCATGCCAAATTATGCCATTATATATGAGATCTCTTATTTTTTTTGCCTTACAATTCTTAATACACTTTATACCACAATTTATCATATCTCTGTTTGTATATAAAGTATGTTGACACCAAATTCACATCTTCATACACGTATTTTGTATAATGATGAGGGTCTCCTTCCACCATCCATGCTATTACCCTTCTCCCTCCCTTTCTCACTCACCCCTATTCCCTATCTAGAGGTAATCTTCCTCCCATGCTCTCCCTCCCTACCCCATTTTGAGTCACTCCCCTTATATCAGAGAAGACATTCGGCATTTTTTTTGGGGGGGTGGCTAACTTCACTAGATACCATCTCACTCCAGTAAGAATGGCAGCCATTATGAAGACAAACAACAACAACTGCTGGCGAGGATGCGGGGAAAAAGGTACACTCATATACTGCTGGTGGTACTGAAAATTGGTGCAGTCAATTTGGAAAACAGTATGGAGATGCCTTGGAAAGTTGGGAATGGAACCTCCATTTGATCCAGCTATTTTTAGATCCCAAAGGACCTAAAAATAGCATACTACAGGGACACAGCCACATCAATGTTTATAGCAGCACAATTCACAATAGCTAAACTGTGGAGCCAACCTAGATGTCCTTCAGTGTATGAATGGATAAAAAAAAATGGCATTTATACACAATGGAATATTACTCAGCATTAAAAAAGAATAAGATCATGGCATTTGCAAGGAAATGGATGGCATCGTTTATTATATTCTAAACTATGTTGTAATTACTAACTACTAAAAAAAGAATTGAATATGTGGCTAGAATTCATGGCATATCATATTACTAATAGGCAACATTCCATTAAAATGTCTTTAAAAAATAAATTGCTACATATTATACTTTGTGATACTATAGTTCAAGAACCACATTTTCAACTTCTATATTATATTAAATATTGCTGTGTTTCATTATTATTATCATGCCATAATTTATTGGCATGATAGTAATAATGAATTATTGGTGGTCTTTTTTCTTTCTTAGTGGCTTTTTTTCCCTTTCTAAGTGTCTCTTATAATTAGTTTATAATTTAGTACTAATTATAATTTAGTACTAATAATACTAATTATAGGATTATAATTTAGTACTAATAAACAATCATTTATAGATAGTTTGGCACAAAGGAATACAGTGCAAATCAATTGACTACTAGTTCTTTGGAAGTATCTCCTTGTATCCCTGTAAAGTAACATCTTATTTTGAAACTACTTGAGTAAGATTGTGGTTGCCAAAAGGATAATTATTCAGAAGAGAGTTTTAGCAAGTACTTAAATAAAATGCAACTTTCTACAGATATATTTAGGTAGATCAATTTCTTCTTCCCTAGAAATCTTTATTAAAACCACTTTTATTAAATCAGTAATATTTGCTTTAGTCAGCATAAAAGAATTTCAATGGTGCTCTAATGTTTGTTGATATGATCTGGTAACAGTTTTATATTGCATATTTATGTTGATGGGAAAAAAGGATCATGAAAACTTGTAAATTAAATGTATTTTTAAACATATAAAACTAGAAATTATGAATATATCTGTATATATCAATGAGGTAAATGTTGGTGCTTCAATACATGCAGACATTGTGCAATGTTCAAATAATTTAAACTTTTATCTCCTCAAACATGCATCATTTCTTGATTGTTAAAACTTTCAAAATCCTGCCTTCTAACTTTTAAAATGTAAATTATTGATATCTAGAGTCACCTTATTGTACAATAGCACAACAGTAATATTTGCTGACCTCCATCTCTAAGTTAGAACCCACTGATCAACCTTTTTCCCCATCTCCCTCTCCTCCTCTTGTCCCCATCCTCTGGTAACCACCACTATATTCTCAATATCCATGACGTTAACTGTTAAAGATTTCTCATATGAGAAGAACATGTGGTCCTTGTTTCTCTTTGCCTAGTTTATTTCATATAACATTATTATCTCCAGTTTAATCTATGTTGTCAAAAATAAAAATATTTCATACATTTTAGCATAAAGAGTATTCCATTGTATGTATGGACAACAATATTTTATCCACTCACTATTGGATGGATACCTAGGTTTCATAATGAATAGTGCTGCAACAAATGTGAAAGTATAGGTATCTCTTCAACATCATACTGATTTCATTTCTTTCGGATATATAACCAGTAATAGGGTTGCTGGATCATATGGGAGTTTTATTTTTCATTTTTTGAGACACATCCTTGCTGTTCTCCATAATGGTTCCAGTAATTCTCACCAATATCCCTTTCTCTGTGCTGTTGATTTTGTATGCTAATATTATATCCTGAAATTTTTATGAATTTATTAATCTAATAGATTTTTCAGGGAATTCATTGGAATTGTATTATCAACTACAGTGACAATTGCACTTCTTTTCAAATGTGAATACAATTCATTCCTTCTTCTTGCCTGATTGCTCTGGCTAAGACACAGCACTATGTTGAGTGAAACCAGGCATCCATGTTTTGAAGAAACCTTTTAGCTTTTCTCCATTCAGTATATTGTTAGCTATTGGCTTATTACATATGGCTATTATTATGTTGTGGTATGTTCTTGCTGTACTTAATTTATTCAGCATTTTTATCATTAAGCGATCTATGATTTTATCAAATACATTTTCAATCTATTGAGATGATCATATTTTTGTCCTTTATTCTGTTGATATAATGCATTACAATTATTAATTTGCACATATTGAACCATCCTTGCATTCCTTAGAGGAATCCCTACTGATTATGGTGAACAACATTTTTAATGTGCTGCTGGATTCAGTATGCTAGTATTTAGCTGAATAATGTTATATATAAGTTCATCAAGACCATTACTTCTCTTTCTTTTTCTGCTCCCACTCCTTCTCCTTCTCTTGTTTTTAAATAACTTAAGGAAAAAAAATTTAACATTTGGTTGTAATGTTTCTCTTTTCATGTGTGATTTTATTTCAGTCTTCCCTCTCTTAGTTTAGCTGAAGTTTGTGAATTTTGTTTATCTTGTCAAAGAATCATTTCCTCATTTTTTATAAATTAAATTATTATTTTGGTTTCTAATGTATTTATTTCTGCTCTGGTTTTTATTCTTTCTTTCTATTAATTTTAAATTTGATTTGTTCTTCTTTTTCCAGCTCCTTGAGATTCAGTTGAATGTTGTTTGAGATCTATCTACTTTTTAAAATGTAGACAATTATTTCTATAATCTTCCCTCTTTCTATTGCTTTGGCTATATTCCATAAGTTATGCCATGTGTGTCTCTATTCCCATTTGATTTAGCAAATATTGTTCCTTTTACTTAAGTTGGAAAATTTTGATAAAAGAAAGAATCTAAGTTGAACAAAATTATGCAAGTGCACTTCACTGCTAGTATTTGTTGGTTTACATTTTGGTTTTATTATAAAACAAGATCTGAAACAGAAAGTAATATTATAGCCCATCTTATAGCAATTTCACAAGCACTCCTCAAAGGCAATTCCTTCAATCTCTGTCACTTTAATATTCATGGTATTTCCCACATAATTCTACATAATTTTAGCATAAATATTCTTTAATTTCTCAAATTGGCAATGATCTGTTGGTTCCAAAAATTGGTTCCCCAAATACAGAAAAACCTAAATAATATTTATAATTACATTCCTGACATACTCATAAACTTAATGGTTATACTATTTGTTTTATAAAGATTACATTTGTATCTTGATTTTTAAAAGCATATATGCTATATATATAATATACACAATATTTTATATTGTGCTACTACATATTAATATATTATATTAATTGTTCCATTAGCTAATGACAGTAACTTTTTTTAACTGGTGATTCATAATTACATAGAATAGTGAAATTCATTATAATATATTCAAACATGCACACAACATAAATTGGCAAATTGCATTCACGAATATGCTTAATTTCTTTCACCTCTTCCCTCTACTAGATCTTCTTTCTCTACTGGTCTCTTCTATTTTCATGAGATCCCACTTTTGTAAGCTTTTTTTGCTCCCCCTAGTTCCCACATATGAGAGAAAGCACATAACACTTGACTTTCTGAGTCTGGTTTTATTCACTTAACATGATATTCCAAAAATCTATAATTTTTTATGTGAATGACATAATTTTGTTCTTTGTGGCTGAGGAAAACTCCATTATATACATAAACTGCAATTTTATCAATTTACCTATTGATGGACACCTAGGATGTTTCCATAATTTGACTACTGTGAAGTGAGCCACTGTATACATTAGTATGCATGTATCATTATAGCACACTGTCTTTAATCCTTTTGGAAAAATACCTAGTGCTACAACTGAGTCAAATGATGGTTCTATTTCTACATTTCTGGGAAATCTTCATACTGATTTCCATAGTTGTCACATTAATTTAAAATTCCATCAAAAAATATATCTATACCTTTTCCCCTGCATCCTTTTAAGCATTTATTATCTGTATTCTTGACTGTTTCCATTCTAACTGGAGTGAAATGGAATACCAGTTTAATTTTGATTTGCATTTTTCTAATGGCTCTAGATTTTAACATTTTTTACATAATTATTGACCATTTGTACTTCTTTGTTTTGTTGTTTTTTCTTTTGTGAGAAATGTTCAGTGTCTGGTTGGATTATTTCCTTGTTTATCTATGGGTTATTTGGTTGTTTCTGGTGTTAAGCTTTTTGAGTTCTTTAGATATTCTGGATATTAATCTTCTGTTTGAAGAGAACCTGGGAAAGATCTTCTATCATTCTGTAGGCTCTCTGTAAATATTCATCTCCTTTTCTATACAGAAGCTTTTTAAAATTTAATACTATCCCATTTATTAAATCTTCATATTATTCTAAGAGCTTTGGAAGTCCGAGAAAGTTACATAGAGAGCCTATATTTTGGAGCATTCACCCTGTTTTATTCTATTCATTTCAAGTTTTCTGGTCTAAAATCAATGACATTCATCAATTTTGAGTTTATTGCACAAAATAACTTTTGTGCAAGTTGTGAGACAGTTGTGTAGTTTCATTCTTTCTCCTATGAATATTCACTTTTCACAGATATTTTTGCTAAAAGGCTGCTTTCCCCAAGCTATGTTTTTGATACCTTCATCACGTATCAGATGACTTTATCTATGTGGTTTTTGTCCCCTTGTCTTCTAAAATTCTATTCTATTGGTCTGTGTATCTGTTTTTATGCCATTACCATGATGTTCTGTTACTAGAGCTGTGCAATATAATTTAAAACTAAATACTGGGTTTCCCCAAGCATTGCTCTTTTTTCTCAAAATTGTTTTGAATACTCTGGGTCTTTTGTTTTTCCATATGAAATATATAACTATTTTTTTCTAGTTTTGTGAAGAATGTTATTAGTATTTTGATGGAGATTTAAATGAATCTGTAGATTACTTTTGATGTCCATTTTGACCATATTAATTTTGCCTATCCATAGACATGTGGGAGGATCTTTCTGTGTTCTGATATCTTCTTTATTTCTTCACTGTCCCATAATTTTCACTAGAGATATTTCACCTCATTGATTAGATGTATTCCTAGGAATGTATGTACACATGCATGTAGATTTAAAGGCTACCATGAATTGAATTGTTTTCCTAATTTCTTTTTCATTAAATTCATTATTGGTGTATAGAAATATATTAAGTTTTATATGTTTATTTTTTCCTGCTATTGTACTGAATTTTCTGGAGTGGTTTTATTGGATCTTCTAAGTATAGATTCATATAATCTGTAAACAAAAATAATTTAAAAATTAAAAAGCATAATTTGACACTTCCCTTTGCTGTTTATATCACATTCACTTCCATCTCTGTTTCAATTGCTGTGGCTAAAATTTCAAGTGACCTATCAAATAGGAGTGGTAAGAGTAGATTATCTGTTCCTTGTTCCTGATTGTAGAGAAAATGCTTTCAGGTTTTTTTCCCCCTCTATTTGGCATGATGTCAGCACTGGGATTATCATATATACACTTTATGATGTTGAGGCAAATTCCTTCTATCCCTAGTTTTTCAAGGTTGTTATTATGGATGGGTGCTGCATTTGTTGAAGTTTTTCTGCATCTATTAAGATGATTATGTGATATTTGTCCATAATCATATTTATGTAGTGGATTATGTTTATTAATTTGCATATACTGAACTATCCTTGCATGCCTGAAATAACCTAAATTTGACCTGATGTCTTTCATGAGGCTTTTAAAATTCTATTCTTCTTATGCATATTTAGCATTTATTTGTAATATATCATGGAGAGGTTCTGTTTTGATTTTGCCTATTTAGGATTTAAATGTGCCTGTATCTTGGTAACCATCTCACTTACAAGGTTTGGAAATATTTCTGTCATTATTTCAATGAAAAGTTTATCAATATCATTGGCCTGTATCTCTGTTCTTCTCTCCGTGCCAGTGTTAATCTCTAAATGCTATTCCAGAGTTCTTTTATATTCAGATCATTGGTTATTTATTTTCTTTAATAATAACTGCACATTCAAAACTGGCTATCTTGTCTTCAAGCTCTAAGTTTTTGTTTTCTACTTGATTTAATCTACTGGTAAGATTTTCAATTGAATCTTTACTTTTATTTATTTATTTAGTTATTTCGGAGACTGTTTGGTTCTTTTTCTCTTTATTGACATACTTTTAACATCCTACATTTTCTCCCTTAGTTCATACCTTAGATCTTCTTTTAATTTATCAAAAGTATTTTAATTTTTAGAAATATTTTTTAAAATCCACATTTTAAATTCTCTCTCCAGGATTTTATCCATTTTATTATCTGTGGATTCAGTTATTGATCATTAATATACTATTGAAGGTATCTTTCTGGACATTGTCTCTTGTTTTCTGAGATCCTTTATTTGTACATCTGTTGAGATGGTTTATGCAAAGCCCTTTTAGTTAGTAATTAATCCTTTTTTTCTGTATTGGAGATTAAATTCAGGGGCAGGTGACCACTAAGCACATTCTCAGCCCTATTTTGTATTTCATTTAGAGACAGGGTCTCACTGAGTTGCTTAGTGCCTGGCTTTTGTGAGGCTGGCTTTGAACTTGTGATCCTCTTGCCTCAGCCCCCCAGCCACTGGGATTAGAGGCATGTGTAACCTCACCTGGCAAATAATTAAATCTTTAGAATAATCTTTAGGCTGGGGTATAACTTACCTTCAACACATGCAATCAACAAAATTAAAGTACTAAATGCAACCACCTGATCCACTGGAGAGAGAACACCAGTAACAGTGCTAAGAGCAAACTACATGTCAGCACTTGCTTAGAAAGTTATTTTTTAATGTTTTTTTTTTTTTTTGTAATTATAGACGGAGAGAATGCCTTTATTTGTTTATTTGTATGTGGTGCTAAAGATCGAACCCAGGTTCTCAGACATGTGAGGCAAGTGCTCTGCTGCTGAGTTATAGTCCCAGTCCCTTAAAAAGTTATTTTTAATAATGTCTATAACTGTACTAACCAATGACAAAAGTGGATGGGAAATAATTTAGAATGAGCTGAAAATATTATGGATTAGTAATAGTATACTAAATTTAATTAGAAGGGATGAAAACTAAATAAAATAGAAAAAAAGAGAAAGGGAAAAAGAAAATGTGGCAGCTGGGAGGGAGACAAAAAGAAAGGAGGATGAAGGAGAAGGGAAAGGAATGGAGAAGAGAAGAAAGGGGTATTGAGAGAAAATCCAATTAATTAACAAAATATGTGAAAATTAGAACTCTGAAAGGTACAAAATGTGTAGAAGACTCTAGAAATTCATTTATTGAATTACTGCAATAACAGTAATAAAATATTGTTTTTCTTGGTGAAGTTCCCCCCCCCTTCTTCCAGGAATTCAATTTTAGAATCTCCCAGTTGTGAGGAAGTTTATGGGACACAAATATCATTGTGCTTATTGGTTCCCAGCTTTGCCCTAAGCCAGCTAAACTTGTTAGGGGAGTCTGTATGCCGAGCTCAGCCCCCTCTTGACTGGCAGTATCTTTCAAGAGAAACTTTGTCCATTTCAAAGCAAACTTCACCCTCAACATAATTTTGTTATTTGAATGGTGGTAGGAGTGTAAATTTGGGGGCTGCTAGTCAGCCTTTCACCCATGGAACCTATGGCCTTATCTGTATAGCACTACACACTTGCTTGAAAAGTCTCAGTCTGTGTACTGGTGGTGGTGGCGGGGAGGATAGGTGTGTGGGATGCACCAGTCTCCCTTTAAGACCTGTCTGTGCATGGGAGAGTTGGGTCCACAGGAGGATGCTGTGGGAGCAACTGCTTTCCACCCAATACTGACCATCTCATTTTTATCCCTTCAGCCATAGTACTTAACACAGCTTCAGACCACCAATTTAAAATGAATGTGCCCTTCACTCTTCACTCTGCAGACTCATAGACCATCAGCTGTAGCCCCTGTTACTTGCCAAAACTTCACCCAAGTCCATGTTACAGTTTCACTTCGGTGCCCAGACTGGCTCACATCTCAGGCACCCACCAATCCAGTGAAAAATAAAGCCTAAGTGATGGTTTAGCCTAAAAAAGCAGGCATAGCAAGAGCAGGGCAAAATTAGTTAACTAATTAATTAATATATGAAAATAAATAGAGAGTGAAAAATTAAAAAACAAAGGTAAACTACAGAGCTTTTTAATCTCCTGCTCAGGAAGTCCAAACAAAGAGTCTTTATAAACTTATAAACTGTCATGATTTCCCCACTTTCACTAACTCTGCCAGACTTCTCCCTATGCAGGTTCACCTCACCATACCAAAGCTTATTTTCTGCTCAGATTGCAAAATCACAGGACAGTGGCAACTGTTTTTTATAAATTTGGTTAGAGAATTCCTTTTGGGCTCATTGGAACGGGAGCCCTCTCTCCACCACTATATGACCACACACACAGCACTGCTGCCATCAATTCTTTTTATTAATTCTCTTTCTATTCAGAACCCAGTATTTCTGGTTTGAACCTGGTTGCTGGCTCTCTGAGTGGCTTGTCAGTGTTCTCCCACAATTTTCCAACCTCAATATGCTGCTATAGAACTATTGTTTTAATTCAATCTTGGGGAGCAGCTAAAATAAGATGGGTTCCTCTCATCCACCATTTTTTTTTCTCCTTAACAACACTATCTTTCAACTCACTATGGCTTCACACTAGCAATAAGTATTTTTAGTACTTTTACCAATTCTTTCTGTTCTCCATACCTTCCTTCCACTTTAATTTCTATTATCTGCATTGTAAACTGCTAAGGTAGTTCACATTTACTATCTTTCCTGAAAACATAACCAAGTGAATCAAATATTGATTTTTCAATAGGTTCTAAAGTTGAAACCCAATAGCAACATTTACACTTCTATGGCAACATAAATAGTATCCACAGACAAGCCAAATACAACTCAAGACCACATCTGTTTGCCCTCACTTCAATGCATTTAGCTGAAGAAAGATGAAAGTAATTATTACTGCTTTTAAAAATGCGTATATCTTGCCAGTACCCTTTTATAGCAGTTTAAGATAATGAATTTCAACAAAAATTTCTTGGGATTTTTTGTGCTACAAACAATTTCACTTGGGTAGAGGGATGGCACAATGATATAGCTCTTGCCTAGCATGTGCAAGGCCCTGGGTTCAATCTAGAGTACTGAGTAATAATAATAATAATAATAATAATAATAATAATAATAATAACAACAACAACAATAATAATTCACTTGGACAAACGCAGTTCATGTGACTTTCATTATCAGTTAGTAATATACATTACTGATAAAGAGTAACCAAGAACATTTTATCACATGAAATAGCCATATTATTTAGTTTGTAGTACATGTTAAACAAATATTTGTTGAATGAATGAGTAAATTCATTTTCAAAGTAGATTCCAATATCCAGATGTACAAACATTTAAAAACAGGAGCAAAATTATATTACACTAAATAAAACAGATTAAAATAAATCATCATTTGTTATAAATTATAAATATCCCTTGTTATAAAATCATACAAGTTGTTATGGAAGGAACATTAAACTAGTATCACTTTTACTTCCCCCCTCCTCAAAACAAGAAAAAGTCTGAATAGGATTCTAGAAAGACAAAGCATTTCCTCTTAAACTATGCCATGGAAATGCCTCCTGACAAGTAGTGGTATTATGAACCCTAGATCAAGATTTAAACCTCTCAGACTTTCTCTGTGATAGAGGTGGGCCCAGCATGTAGAAGACATGATAGAAAAGAGTCTTCTTATCATTTCTAATTTTTAATTAATAAATTAATAAATGCCCACAAAATAAATGGATGATCTCCATAGAATGAAGGGGAAATTATTTTCATGGCTGCTTTTCTAATCAGTGTCATTTTACATCCATGGAATAGATTTTTTAAGATTTCAACCATCCTAGTGAGAATATTCTGTATTACTTTCATCTTGATAAGCCCAATCCATCTTATCCCTTTTATTTTATTTGACAAGTTGCTAAAAGAGGTCTCAGAAGAATGGGCTGGGTATATATCTATAAATGATCTTCCCTTCATGTGAAGAAGAAATGTTAAGTCTTGCTTTATTGTACTGAGAAACAAAAGAGAAATTTCTGGGAGAATAAGATGAAATGTGAAGTACATGGAGAGATTAGGACAAAAGAAAGAAATGTAAAATCACCATAAAAAAATTAGAGTTGCTCTAATGCCCTTGATCCATGAAATAGTATGACAGATGCTCTTGTTGACCAAGCTCTGTGTGGTGTTCCTTGTAGAGCAGTACTTGATAAAGGTTGTTGAAGGATTGGAAACAAACTTCAAAACTTTGGAATTCATTTAGTGCATTGAATTGAGAATTTGTCTCTAAATACTACATTTGTTTCTAGTTTTTAGGCTATTCAACTAATCAGAAATATCAGGCACAACATTTCTTTAAGGAATTCCTTCTTCACAGGAATGAGTTGTTATCTAGCCATTTTGATTTATTTTGTTAGAAAGTTACATACAGATTGTGAGTTCTGTAGACAACTACATCCTGTGTCATTGCTTAAAAGATGCTTCCAAAAATGACAGTAAGTTAATCACAAGAAATTGTGAGATGTTTCTATAAATGTCAGTAAGATAATCATAAGAAATTTTGAAGACTGCCTTTAACATTTTTTTAAATATTTATTTTTAGTTGTAGTTGGATACAATGCCTTTATTTTACTTATTTTTTATGTGGTGCTAGGGATTGAACCCAGGGCCTCGTGCATGCTAGGCAAGCACTCTACCATTGAGCCACAACTCTAGCCCTGCCTCTAACATTTTGACTAACCTAATGAAAATAAAATGGCAAAACATAGGAGCAAATTTGATATACCTTGGGTCAAATGATAGTTGCTGTTGCATTCTGTGATATACAATCTACATCATCATAAATATTCAATCCAAGTTTAAGATTCATTAAACATTTTAAGTTTCCCCAATTCATCACAATCATAGAAATACTTGCATGGAATAACATATTGTTGGTATTTTATGCAATGTTTACAATTTTCACTTGTTTTAGTACTTCTTTCATTCTTTTTTCTTAGCTAACATTTTGGTTCACTAAAAACAAAAACTCAAGAGACCAGAGCAAATACATTTCTCATATAAAAAAGCTGGCAGAATTCTATGAATGTTTCCAGGATTTCCTCAAATTAGTTTTATACAGAAAAAATAAGGATACTGAGATGTAGTATCAAAAAATGGCAATCCTAACACTCTACTGACTCTGTAGTATCAAGGTAACTGATTTACAATTGTACTTTATTGTATGATTTTGCTATGTAACAGACCACCCTAAAAATCAGTGGCTGAAAACAAGAATAGCTCATAATCTGTGGGTTGTCTATGTGAGTTTGAAAGAGGTGAATGTTTTCTACTGACATTGCTTGGGTTTTCCAATTCGTCATCAGTCATCCAGGAACTGATTTGTTTATAATGAACTAACTTACAGGGCTGAGAGGTGGTACTCACTATCACCCGTGGTTATGACCAGCAGGCCAGCCAGGGCTTATTCACCTGGTGGTGCTCAATTTTCATAGTAGTAACAAAGCCAGGCAACTGTCAAAACACAAGCACTTTTCAAGTCCCTCTTAGTCTCACATGTACTCTTACCTTCTGATGCAAGTCACATGGTCAAAGAAATTATGAAAATATCATAAATTATGTGCTATAAAAACAATTATAAGAATGGTTTGAATTATAATTTAAAATCAAAACAATTAGGTAGCCATTGAATATATAGTTATGAAGATGTTTTCAAACGTGAAAAATATTGAACATATAATAGCACAGAATACAAATGTAAGTATATATTGTTGTCCTTATGAGTTTTATATATGCACCAATGGGTGTGGTGTGTAAAGAAATTTTTGAGTTAGAGTGATTGACTTAATAGATAATTATTTTAAAGTATATCTCTTTTAACCCTACATATTACATTTAATATGCAATAACACTCCTTGAAATAATGATATTCTGAAGTCATCTGAAAAATCTAAAATAAAAGCAAATTATATAAAATTCAGTTATTGGCTTTGGCCTGTGCATTAGTAGGTTCCATAGCAGAATAAGTCAATATATTAAGGTTTATGTGTTCTCATGGTATAAAGTTATCAAAAGTATAAAGTAAGAAACAGATGGAATTACATTTATATCTAATATTAAAAATATCCCAGTCCAAATCAAATAGAAATGCTCAATTAACATGTATATCAAGATAATTGATTTAATATATTAATTTTCTGTGTATGCACATCTAAGAGGACAACACACTCCATGACCTGGTTGTATCAAAAACCATGCTATTTATGTCTCATCTATTTCTAGGTGGAATATACTTCTCAAATATCATTAAGTAACTTTTAACTTGACTTTCCCACCAAATTATTAGTATTTCTAGAATATCCATCTCCTTTGCTCTGCTATAGAATTATTCAAAATGTAACTCTAAGTTATCAAGCTTAGGAAATTGAAATGGAAATTTAGATGTAGGCTGTTTTCAGTACAGTTAGGAAGCAGGCAATTGCAATTGAACACTCAGCAGCAAACACTGCTTGAGCCTGAAGGCCTTTTGAATTTTTGTTAAGCAACTCACGTAAATGATTAAAGCATTTGGCAATGCTGTCTTCTCTGTCTGCCATAAATAAAGAAAATGTTAGTAGTATTTAACTTTGACCCAGAAATGCAATGCTGTTCTCTCTCACTGCAAAATGTCAGCTCCATTTATGAAGTTTAAGACAGATATATCAGATCAGACTTGCACTGTGTTTTGTTTTTTTAAAGGGAAGCATTGAACAATATATACCATGATGAAAACAAAACCACTGGAGTATTTAGGAAAATATAATGTTAATTTTCTACTTGATTTTAAAAACTTTAAAACTTTATTTAGTATGATATATACCTCTAAAGAAAAGTACAATTGAAACTGAGCTAAATGGATAGGAAAGTTACTAAACTATGATTTTAGTTTCAGATGATTTCTTATCGTTCATATATGCCATGGGATACTTTCAAATACACAAAAAAATTAGATTTGCTTGTACAATTTTAATATATCAAGATTCCTATATTGTACTAACTCTTGAGGAAATTCACAGAAATTTTAAATAACAACCCATTCAAACTTGCTTGATATAAACAGTGACTCTAAAATCACATTTATAATATGGACACCTAATTGATTAAGAAGACAGAAGAAGAAGAAAAGCAATTGAATAGTTAAAATTTCACATTTTTTCACATGCTCTGATTCTGAAAGTCATTGTGTATGGAAATCTATTATATGGGTGCAAAGCATGATGGTGATTGTAGTTTTGATCACTTTGTCTCGATTATTTTCCAATCTGTTTCTGATCTATTCTCCATTAACTGCAAAAAATTATTTGAGAACTATCACAACTTCTAAATATACTCCTTTTCTTTTTCAAATAAGCAGTTAGCTTGAATAATTAGGGACTGTCAGATATAAGTCTTTTTATTTAGGTGATTAGGGAAAGTGTCACTGGTAATTTGACACTTAAAAGGAGTATTGGAATAAATTACATAGTTAGTTATCTGGTAAAAAATACTCAAACCAAATGGATTAGCAAGTACAAGAGTCCTAAGCTAGGATCATGTCTGAGATTTTGTAGTGAAAGCGAAAAGGATTTTCAGCAGAGTGAGGTGGAGAGTTGCAGGACATAAATAACTTTTTAGTATTTTCCCAATGCTTTGGCTTTTACTCAAATTGAGTGAGATGGGAAGCTAATAGAGCATTCAGATGAGGAGATAAAAAGGTAAAAGTCATTATCGAGCTATTAGTAATAATGCTGTTGTTAAGGGCAGAAACAATGATATTTATTGAGAAGAGAAGAGGATATCAGAAGAGAGCTGTACTCACCATCCAGAGGAAGTGTGCAGGTGATGAAAATCAGTAGGGAATCAGAAATTACAAGTTCAACATTGATCAGTATGATGGGTAATTTTATGTCACCTTGGCTGGACTAGATGATACCTAGACAGTCATTAAAGCCTTATTTTTGGATGTATCTGGGAGGATATGTCTGCAAAATATTTGCATTTGATTCTTTCAACTGAATAAAGAAGATTCACTCTCACCAATGCAGACGTGCATCATCCAATCTGTTGAGGGTCTAAATAGTACAAAAAGGCAGTACAAAAATTAGCCCCAGGAGGTTCAGAAGCCAAGAAAATCACCCTCAAATGGGTGATTCGAGAAGAAGGCTGTCTGTATACTAGGAAGCAGACCCACACAAAAATTCAAATGTGCTGGGACCTTGGTCTTGGACTTCCCATCCTCCAGTACTGTGAGGGAAAAAAAGATTTCCATTTATAAGTCACCCAGTCTATGGTATTTTGTTATAGAACACTGGATTAAGACAGACATGCTAAAGTTGAGATTCTCTCCAGAGATTTATAACGAAAAATACGGATTTTTCAATTGTCTCTTCAAGTTCAGAGCTTAAGAGGGTTAGTTACACATGTCATTTGGAAAGGTTTTAACATGTTTAGAAACATAAGATTGAGGTGATTTAGAAAAGAGTGCTAAAAATAGCACAAAGGTCATCCAGGGTTTAGAAGAAAGGTAGATATGAAGAAACCATCTAAGGAGACTGTAAAGAATCAGTCACCGAGTTAAAAAGAAAACATTAAGAGAGTAAAATCTCAGAAGCCCAGCATAGAAATAAAGAACAATAAGATGAGGACTGAGATTTTACCATTTGTGACAGACAGAATTATTATTTATAACTTTTCACTCTCTCTCTGAATTGGAATTATACTTCCTATGTCTTGTACAAAAAAAAAAAAAAAACAAAAAAAAACTTTACAGTACTATCTCTCTGTGGGAAGCCATCCGTGAAATACATGAGGATCTTCTCTTGGCATGAATCCAGGGAGAATTAGGCTTGGCACTGCCAACTATCTATGGCTCTCCCATGGCAATAGTGCCCAATGCATGTGACCTTTCTCTCCACCCTTCTAGGAAGGTTTCTCATAGGAGGTCCAGAGATAGCCATAACCTGTTAGGAACTGAACAGCCTACCTTTAACCATTTTGGGGGGAGAAAAACATTCTATAGAATCTCTTTGATGTTTCCCAACATAAAGAAAGCAAGTCTGGGCTCCATTTTGTCCAGAAGCTTAATCCCTCTGATCAGCTTGCCCATCCTGCCCGGCTTTTGAAATTACTTTCTACATTCTGTGTTGTTTTTTTTTTTTTTTTTTTTTTTTGCCATTTTATTTTCTTCTCAGCCAGCCCATTCCACCAAGGGGAATCCCAATTCCACCACTCACATGGGATGTAAACATGATCTCTCAGTGGGTGAATTTTATTTTTTACTACCGTGAATGTTGGGCTTGATGATGTTATTTGTTTCAGTCAATGGGATATTAGCAAATGCAATATAAAATATATCATAAAGACTTGCACAATTTGGTTTGATCTCTCTCACCCCTGCCACTTATCCTGACAAAAGTATTCTACCATTTGTTATGAGAAAAAAAAATATGCTATAGTTAGCAGCTGGTCAGTAGCATGAGAGAAATATAATGGGACAATTGAGCCCAATACAAATAGGCAAGTAACCTACAACAGAACCTCTCATTGATACCCATCCTAGATGAATCCAACTGTAGTCAACGTATATCACAAAAACATGGAAATAAATGTTATTTTGTAAACCAGTGAAATTCTGATGTTGTTTGTTATACCGCATTAATTTGGATAATTCAATATTGTATTTGGAAGTTTAAAGTCTTATTATTTTGCCAATGATGTCTCAGAGGAGTGTCTGGAACAAACCCTGGTTAGAGTAAAGAAAATAAAATGGAAGGGAAATGAATAGAGAATGTATACAAATGATATGAATGGGATTTCTTTCCTGTTCCAAAAATGCATAATCATGGGCTATATTTCACAATTTAGCTTTAAACAGTATTTTTGGTTATCCAGCAAATATATGTCTGTAGGTGGTACAAGGAAAATAAAAGTGGCTTATTGTTTTGATCTACAACAGCTAAAATTGAGTCTTGAAAGTGGGAAAAATCTCTAAGACTTAGAACTGCATTGTACCAGTGGCATGATAATCTATGTAATCTTTTCTGATTTCTTCCACTTAGTTAAATGTAATGCGACTAGGGAAGAAAAAATTATTGCAAATCCCCTCTTTATATCACTCCTGGGAATATCTTAAATTTAGATCAAGTATTCTTGCCTCCAAAGTATACTAAGAAGCTTAATTAACAGAAAATTATATTTCACATATATATCGAGTATGAAATGCATGCACAGAATATAAGCTCAGAAATCTCGGGTAATCTTGCTTTTTAAAACCCATTTGCTAAGGCATACAAAAATGACAGTGTTTACCTTTTCTTGAACAGATCAGCAATTCATGAGGAAATTTCAGATGTTGATTCTCAGAAGTGCTAAGAAATCCTGTTTCCTGTGTACTACACACAAAAAGAGTAACAGCAAACAACAACAACAAAACTCTTTCTGCAATTTAGCCTCTGCTTTTGCCCCCTTGATTGCGTGGAGACCTGCTCTCCAAATATCCCACTCTTAGTGTATAGGGGCAAAGTGTGTGAATGGATTTCAGGAGAATATCAGAGGTCTGCAGAATCTTCAGAATGCTGAGACAGTTTGGGCTTGAGGAATGTGAGGAGCTTTTGCCAAAACCATTGGAATTGCCTTCACAGGAGTTTGTTATTCTTCTTGAGGAGACAATTCAAATATTTGGCTTGAAGTTGTTCATTTATTTCCTTCACTCACTGCTGTTTGTTCTTAGGAAAACAATCTTTCCATTTGTCATATGTCATCCTGATATGGAAATATGTGAGCTCTTCAAATGATGATAATATCAGGTATCAAGCATCTCACAAAGTCATTTTGAAGACTAGAAAATTGCTAAATGGAAGCAAACCAATTATCGTGTACTATGTGCATATATATACATATATATACATATATATTTTAACTGTGACACTCTCAGATGATAGGATTCAAGTTTATTGGTATGTCCTTATCCCATAGGACAATGACATTACTTCATACATTTGAAAAATATTTACTGAGCACATTGTTTAACTAGCAAATTGGTTCATGATCTCTTCATTTGGAGAGTTTTAATTTCAGTGGTAGACAGAATATTATACAATGAGCAAATAAAATAATTGCAGATTATAACAGAAGCAAAAAAATTAAACAGGGTGGTAGAATTAATCAACTAACTAGATGGAAGTTGCTATTTTGAGTAGTTGGTCAAAAAAAAGGCTTTCAGAAAATATGGCACCTTTGCCGAGAGCTGGCTCATGAGAGTGTGTCAGTCATGCAAACTCTGTAAGAAAGGCAATCAGAGTAAAAATGACCATGACCTTGGAGTGTTTCAGGTCAGGATTTTTACACTACTAGAATGTGGTGAAAATGGAAAGAGTATTAGTTAAAAAAAAAATAAATAGACAGAAATTAGATCCTGCATGGAGTTTTGTTTTTCTTTGAAAAACATGCATCGTTTCCTTTAGTAGTACTGGTAATATTTAAAATAACAAATTAACCCACTGAAAAGCCAGTTAATGCTTGTGAGAAGATGAGAGTATTATGAGAGTAAATTCACATTGCCAAAGCACAACAGACATTAAAGGCTGCTTCTATAAGATCGAAACTCAAATAAAGCTTGGGTGAAAAATGAACAAATTGGGAGGGCAAGACTTTCTGTGGAAAACACTGTGGACATACTTCATAATGATGATTTTTCCCCTCCCCTCCTCAGGGCCACAAGGGGATCTTGCCAGCTAAGACCTTGGCACATCAGTTTCTTACTCTCATGCCAGGTGGATACTGAGCTCTATGAATTTCTCAAGATGACCCTTTAGCTATTTCAACCAGCTGACAGCACCAGTGCTTCAGTTCCAGATTGAAGAGTGGCATCCAACCTACAAATCAGTTTTCCATAGAGTACAAGAAGACTCCTTGATGTTAGTCTCCTTAGATTTTTCACACTGTCAAGACAGGCATGGCCACCTCTAAATTACTGCCGTGTTGGAGCTGCAACTGGAAATTGTTTTCCTATTTATTTCTCAGTAAATAAGTTAATATCTTTTTACATTTTCCCTCTCACCCGACTCCTGGGGCACTGAGGAATTGAATTTTTCATTATTGTATTTTTAAATTGTGTTTAACATAATGGGTACTTTCTCAAGGAATCTCAGTAAATTATTTCTATGTCTTATAATTTATTTTTGTGTTTATTATGATTACACTTCTCCTTTTGTTTGTTTATAATAAAAGATTAAAACATTTTTAACTGGATTGATGATTAATAAAATGAATTTATCAATAAAAAATAAATGTATAAAATATGAAGAAGGAATTTATCAGATAAATAAATGCCATGTCATAACTTAAGCTTTATATTTAGGTTCTTCATGATAGAAAGCAAGGAAAATAATAATTTTAAACACTCACAATTCTTGCTATAGGCTAAAACAACTCCCTGGAGATTGTGGTTCCCAAGGTAACATCTTTCACACCAACAGTGACTTTATGAAAGTCATTCTGGGAACTAAATGAGTGACATAGAGAATAGCAATTTTTGATTGACATGGACCCTTATCATTTAGTAGCATTCTCTGTATGAGCTTAATGATAAACCTTAAAATGAAATTTTAATTCAAAAACAAGAACCTAATCCAAATCTAAATGGAAATACAGAAGGAAGATGTCACCCCATATTCATTATGAGATATACAACATATGTCATTCATTTACATTTTTTCGTCTAGTGCAATTATAGATTATTCTTTTCCCTTAATGTGTAGCTAAAGCAAAAGAAATAATTCTAAATTATAACATTGTTACCCAGACTCTACATTCATATTCTGTTATTTGGAGGTGGTATGTTGTGACAAAGCTCTGCACGTGGAATAAAAATACATATTTTAATATCTGAGAACTTCAGACTCAAGTCAACCTTCATCAAACTTCTAATTAAATCAGGCTTCTCCAAAAATACTCATGTTTTCTTAAAATCAATTGGTGAGAAAAAGGCCCAAGATTTCCGCACATACCTAACAAGGAATAAATTCCCTATAAAACTACCAAAGTAAGTAAAATATTTTATTTATGAGGATCTAGTTTCTTATAGTCTCTAGGCAATTTAAAGAGGCAAGTTTAGAGGAGGAATTAACTCTTTCAGACTGTTAAAGCTGTGAATACAATACACTGAAGAAGCAATCATTTGACTTGGGAATAGAAGGTGATAAATTGCAGAGACCTGGACTGGGTTCCAGTCTGGTTCTCGCATTAATTTACTAATACAGTTTCTGAGTCTCCGTATACACACAGACACACACTTGAATCAGATTAATGCTAAAATAATTTGCTTTTGCTCATCTCTTAGATTCAGTTGTTTTTAAAACCTCTTTCCCCGTAATTAGTCTCATCTAATAAGACATGTTGTTTAAAAGGTAACATTATATTAGAGGTATCATAATAATACTACTTATCATTTATGGATAATAATAATCCCTTTATGAAAACCATAGTTAAGCTTTGACTTCATTAACAGCTCCATCTAGAGTGTTAAGATTTGGCATTCTTTTTCCTTTGATTTAAATAAGCTATTATTAAAGAAAAAGGAATAATTTTGATAACTCAGTTAAATTTTTTAAAGATCCCCTCTTTTAACTCTCTGCCTTTTTTCATGACACTTCTTTCCTGAGAAAAATCTCTCATCTTTTTCATGTCTTACAAATTCTCCTTGTGGATAATCACTTCCACGATGGAGTGGTAATGATCTTACATCCATGGATTCATGCGCCTCTGCAGAGCACAGTTAAGGTGTTACAGTATTGCTATTCTCAAGTGTCCTGTCTTCTCCTATCTTTTCTTTTTTTTCCTTCTTCCTCCCCCTTTTCCCCCTCAGGATAGTTGAAAACTGGACTGATCAAGCCCAAGTTTAAGGAAAAAAAAATCTCTAGGTCAGAGCAAAGACCTGCTGTTTTAGACAGTTTTTTATTTCATCACTGTCACCAGAAGATCTGACAAGATCAATTAGAGGAGGTTTATTTGGGGCTCATAGTTTCAGAGGTCTCAATGCATAGATGGCCAGCTCCACTACTCTGGATCCAAGGTGAGAAAGAGCATGATATGAGAAGGTGTGGAGAAGGGAAGCAGTTCTGATTATGATGACCTGGAACTACAGAGAGATCTCACCAGGGAGAAAAGGAACACTGCCAGTGACCCACCTCCTCCAGCCACAACCGACCTGCCTATAAATTATCACCCAGTGAATCCATATCAGTGGATTAGTCCACCCATGTAGTTACAACAACCTTAATCTAATCATTTTACCTCTGAATGTTCTTGTACTGGCTCACACATGGGCTTTTGGGGGACAACTCATGTCTAAACCGTAACACCTGCCTTTTGGAATTGCATCTATAGGCTCATCTGTTTCTGTCTCCTTATATGTACCCCAATGTTAGAGAGGCAGTATGTCCCACTGACTGAGATAAAAATTTACCAAAACTGTTACCTTTGTAAACACCTGCTCATGCAGGCCCCAAGCCTCAAGCTTAAGTTAGCAAATATGACTGTACAGAAAGATGGTTTCTTCCTACGAATCCAAGTCACACTTTTTAATTGAAAAGACTGATAAATGTTTTGATCTTTCACATTACTTTCATATTTGATATCTTCTTTTTAAACACCAATGTAGAAAAATAAAATATCATGTGATTGTAGAAGGATACGTTTCCATTCTAAATTCCTTGAATGAAAATACTTTGGCAAAAAACTTGGAAAAAATAGTTATTTTTAATAGATATTTTTAATTTGTTCTTTTTAGCAATATGTAACAGTAAAGTGTATTTTGACATATTATACATAATTCTACTAACATTTATCATTAACATAGTTGTGCTTAATATTACTTACAGAAACATTAAATTTTGGTAAAACACAACTGAATCTAAATGGTATATTTGGTTCCATGTATCATTTTGTGATGTAAGAGAACCCATCTCTTATATGTACACTATAGGTTATTACAAATAATTCAAGTAAAACCTGATATAAATAAATGTCTCCAATAATTCCTAACCAAAATCCTATAATTTGCTTTGTAGACACCATGACTCAAATACTATATACCTTTAATTATTTTTCTACTTATGCTTAAACAAAAGCACTTGTTTTATAGCCTATATTTTAAAAAGTGTTTGAATACAAAATCTGTCCATCAAATTTCTTCCTTTAATAAAAGGCTCCTTTAACTAACGCTGATGAGAAATTCAGTGGAGCTAGATAATTTGAGATGGATATAATACCAAAACAAATCCCCTTTAGGGAGACTTGGTGAGACTCATTATAGAACCAATTACTATGTACAGGTGAATTGTTAGACTGTGGAAATGCTGCATGGTATACCGGGATCTTCACTAAGCCTCAGGCTATTCCTAAGCTCTCTTAGCCATATTGTTGACTAGGACACACTTGACTTGATCTAACTTGAACTTTTCATAGCTATACAGAGTACAAGCAAGTTGAGTCCACTGTTCTCCCTTGATTATCAGTCTCCTAGTCTCTATCCACTTTCACATCTGCCTTATCATTTTTATTACAAGCCCATTTCATTTGCTTTCTGATGAATTCAATTGAAAAGTCCCCTCTTCCCCACTAGTTCCAAAGTTTTCTTGTTAAGCACTAATTTTGAATTCCTGGAAAAGAGACTAAATTTGTCACAGCTCACTTGGGTATTCCCTTTGATCCTTCTGTTTACTGGGAAGAAAATGGGGAAAAAAATAGCTCAAATAATACACATATAGCTGCCCCATTTATAACAAAATACCTGAAGATGTTAGAGGCATGGTTTTCTTTGAGTTTGTTCTACTTGGGGTTCACTGGGATTTTTGAATCTTTAGATTTATTTTGGTTACCAATTATGTCCCATCCATTTGGGGCTCCAATTACACACCATACCTTCTACTTATTCCACAGAGGCCTACCTCTATAATTAATTTAGATAGCTCTTTAGCAGCTCTTTGGATTTTCTAGTGACCAACAGAGTTCAACATTTTTCTCATGTTGATAGTAGGTGTAATTCTTCATGAATTAATTCTGGGTATATATCTACTATGGTTTGAATATGTTCCCCTCCAAAACTCAGGTACTGCCAATATGGTCACGTTGAGGTGGAATCTATCTGAGGTGAGGAGTGTGCATGAATGGGATTAGGTGCCCTGATAAAAGGGCCTGAAGGAGTGAGTTCATCTCATTTTGCCCTTCTACCTTCTGCCATATGAGGGCACAACATTCCTTCTCCCTGGGGGATGCAGCCTTTAGTGAACATCAAATGCAGTACCTTTATTTGTTTATGTCCAGCCCCTAGCACTATGGGTAATAGATTCCTGTTCTTCATAAATTATCCAGTCTTGGATATTCTGTGATTGCAGCACAAAGGTACCAAGAGAGGACAGTATCCTTTGTTCAGGTTAATGTGTAAATGAAAATCCAAGTAACATTGCAATTTAGAAACTGTCTGGAATATATGGTTATTTTAAAATTTCTATACAAATTAACCACAAACCTATTATTTCAAATGTTTAAAATTGTGCTTTGAGTTTTACATTTGAGGTAAGATAAGCACTAAATTAAAAAAAAAACAGATTTTTACAACATGAATTTCTTATACTATCTGAGATTTATGGCATCACATGAATAAACATACTTCATGAATTTGAAAGAAAATATCCACTTTTAGTTGTAAAAATTGAAAACATGATAATCATATAGTTTTACAGCAAATATGGGAAATATTACAGAGAAGTTAGAGTTCATGTTGGAGCAAATAATAAGTTTCTGTTTGGTCTAAGAATTATAGTTTCTTTTTAATGCAAACACACCTTATTTATATATATTTTATGTGTTAATTTTATTTACAAACTATGAACCACCATATTAAAATACGTAGGCCTGATTTTACTTAAGAGCTTTTTAAAAATTTTTTATTCTAATGTGTTATATATTACTTAAGAGCTTTTTTAGCTACATCAGTTAAAATACACAAAAGATTTTTGTTTGATGTCTAGGCTCTGTATACTCTGATATTTCTTAGTAGTAAAAAGAAATGTTTCAAAATGTTATAGTAAAATGAATCCTAATATACTTTTAGGTCCAAGTGACTTTCTTTGCAATGTTCCTTTAATGTAACTCCTTTTTATAGGAAAAAACTCAGATTTATGATCTTTTTGCCTAGTTTATTAAAAAGATACCACATTATATTTCAATTTAAATATCAAGATATTAATGACTTAGGGACATGAATAAATTTCTATATAACAAAGGCAAATATTTAGATACTTGCCACTTGCCTTTATTTATTTCTTTATATTACAAATTATGTTGTCTCAAATACAATGTTTTTATTTCTTAGTCTCATGTTTTGAAAAAGATATCAAAGTTCTTGGATATGATTGGATGTGGATTAAAGTGGTTCACACAGACATAGTCCGTTCTTCAACTGTATTTATCAGACAGAAAAGAATAAAAGGGAATTGCATATACATACAAATTTTGCAGTGATTCCAAGCAAATTTAACAGCTTTTGTTAAGCAAAAGTGTCATCTGCCAAAACAACTCCCACAACTGTAACACACAAACTGCAGACAAAACTTCTTTCATGCTCCAATGTGTATGTTTATGCCTCAGGATCTGCTAGCATTTCTCAAGTGGAAAACATTTGCTTTGAAACAAATAGTTCCTTTATAATTCCCCAACTGGACTGTGAAGACACTGACAATTCTGTTCATTTTGGAAACTATCATCACTCATGTCTCATCCAAGTAGAAATATGTTATTTTTCTATACAGAGTTATGTTATCTAAATATCAAATTTAAGAAGCAGCATATCACATTATATAACTATTTTATTCATCTATTAAATCATTTGTTGTTTTTTCATTAGACACTTAGTTTTTGTATACTTTGCACAAAGTACTAGGGATTGAAAATGAGTAAGAAAGGAAGGTAAAGAGTTCACATGAACCTCAAATCAAGAGTCTGAATAGAAATAATTTGAACATATGCACACTTAGCATATATAATATATTTTTATATTTATGTATGAAAATGCTGACATTAACTTGCATTAACTTCATGGTAAATGGCTTATACGAACAATTCTACTAGAATTCGGAAGAGATTTGATAATCAAAAAAGTAATATTTAGGCAGAAGTACAGAGTAGCTGGGATGTTGCTCATTGGTTGAGCACTGCCTATTATGCTCAAGGCCTGGAGTTCAATCCCTAGCACTACAAGTTAAAAAAAAAAAAGGAGAAAAAAAATATTAGAGGCTTTGGATTTCAAAAAAAATAGTTGGATTTAAATAAAAAGAGGAACTACCTTCCAGGCAGAGAATTGTAAGAGAAAATACACAGACTATACAGATTAGATATAGATATAGACATATTTATTTATTTATTTATTTAATTTATTTTTAAAAAATAAATGACAGTGAATTGCATTACAATTTTTATTACACATATACAGCACAAATTTTCATATATTTGGTTGTATATAAAGTATGTTGACACCAATTTGTGTCTTCATACATGTATTTTGGATAATGATGTCTATCACATTCCACCACCCTTGATAATCCTCTATGCCCTCCCTTTCCCTCCCACCCCTCTTCCCTATCTATAATTCATCTATTCTTACCATGCTCCCCCTCCCTACCCCACTATGAGTCAGTCTGCTTATATCAGAGAAAACATTCGGAATTTGTTTTTTGGGATTGGCTAACTTTACTTAGCATTATCTTCTCCAACTCCATCCATTTACCTGCAAATGCCATGATTTTATTCTCTTTTACTGCTGAGTAAAATTCCATTGTGTATATATGCCACATTTTTTTTATCCATTCATCCACTGAAGGGCATCTAGGTTGGTTCCACAGTTTAGCTATTATGAAATGTGCTGCTATAAACATTGATGTGGCTGTGTCCCTGTAGTATGCTGTTTTTAAGTCTTTTGGGTATAAACCGAGGAGAGGGATAGTTGGGTCAAATGGTGGTTCCATTCCCAGTTTTACAAGGAATCTGCATACTGCTTTCCATATTGGCTGCACCAATTTGCAGTCCCACCAGCATGTCTGAGTGTGCCTTTTTCCTGATCCTCACCAATGCTTTTTGTTGTTTGTCTTCATAATAGCTGCCATTCTGACTGGAGTGAGATGATATCTTAGAGTAGTTTTGATTTGTATTTTTCTAATTGCTAGAGATGATGGGCATTTTTTCATATATTTGTTGATTGATTATGTATCATCTTCTGAGAAGTGTCTGTTCAGATCCTTGGCCGATTTGTTGACTGGGTTATTTGTTTTTTTGGTGCTTAACTTTTTGAGTTCTTTATATACCCTAGAGATTAGTGCTCTATCTGATGTGTGAGAGGTAAAAATTTGCTCCCAGGATGTAGGCTCTCTATTCACCTCACAGATTGTTTCTTTTGCTGAGAAGATTACGGCCTACTTTTTCTTCTATTAGATACAGAGTCTCTGGTTTAATTCCAAGGACCTAGGAATTATTCAGGATATATTAAAGGAAAGTTTAGAAGAACAGTTTGGCTAAACTGAATTGTTCATATGAGAAGCCTCAGAACTAAGGCTACATGTATCATTCGACACCACATGGAAGAGAGTTTGTAATGTTGAAACACTTTCATGAAGAATTTTTGAGACAGAAGATGTCAACAAAGAGACTGAAGTGGGCAAATGACACCAATTTTTTGGTATAAAAGAGAAGAGAGGTTGGCATAGCAACTAAGACACTACTGGAGTGATCTAACTATGTTTTTCTAAGGATGCTCTCTTTTTATTTGTTTGAGAGAATAGCATTTTATAATAGTTAATTAATTTTTAAAATGGAAAGAACTATAGAAACAATAGAAGAGGTACTTCAGCTTATGCCAATATAAAAAAAAAAGTGCCAATCCATTTCTTTGTGGAAAATATCTAAAGGAAGTAATCTGAATGCAGATATTACAGGTCAAAAATTATATAATCTCCTTATTAATGTTACTTGAGTATGTATTTCAGCATTCCAGAAATTGACTTTATTTTTAAGACTATATTTTCTAAAACTTGGTGATCACTGCTGATGATTCCTTGACCTGACTTCATGCTCATTAAACCAGAATTCCTGAAAGTGCAGCAAAGGAATAAATGCATTTTTGGCTTTTTATTTGGTTTTTAGTTAAAAAGATAAGCACCTCTTGATCACAGGATAGTGTTATAAAACAGTTTTGACCAAGCATTTTTTCTTCTCTTTCCTCTATGGATAGTTTAAGACATTCCGATGCTTTATATTATGGGCCCTCCTTGAGGAATTATAGGTGTACTACATACACATGCATGTGCTATGATTTAAGCAGTTTATTTAAGCATTTGCACACAGGAAATTAAAAACAGATGTCCTTAAAACTTCAGGGAAAAAATGTATACCTGATAATTTCTGGTTATAACAAAAGAGAAAACAGTAAAATAAACTTATCTTGGTGTGCATGACTGAATCACATTTTTAACATCCTATGCCTGATGTTATGTAAGACTAAATGAGCTTTATGTTGGAGAACTATAGAAACTAATCTACTTAGATTGCCTTGACCACACCCCATACATCAAATGAAGAGCTGTTGGCATCCTGGCAAGAAGACTATCTGCAGCAGAAAAGGAAAATATTAGTATAATATTAATCCAGAAAAAAAGGGCATACATTTCTCTAAGGATTAATTGGTACTGAGTTTTAAATATGGAAACAATTCTAGAAACCTGTTGTTTAGAGTTCTGCTGTCTTGTACTACAGAGTTAGTTCTGGGAGCTATCTAGAGAGGTGGTTGATAAGAATCTCAGAGCAGAAGAGGACTTCTTTCCTCAAAGGCATCATCCTTGTGAAGATTAGTGTCTGTGTAAGTAACAGAGGCATTAGTGTGCCTGCAGCATAAAATAGTTTCAGTGGAAAAATCTGAGAGACATTTCTGACAAAGTCATGGAAAACACTGCATATAGAGATTTGTTGATCCCTTGCTGGGGTCACCACCTTTATAATTTGTTTTTAAATTTTTGACCATATTTTTAATAATCTCTCTGTCATTTGCTCAGACTCTCTTGCCCTAGTTTAAGTTAAAATATAATACAATACTGATGCTCAATAATTTAAAATAATTTCTTCCTTCTTTGGCCCATTCCATCAAATACAGCTCCAAAATAACTAGAAAGAAAACAAATAGGTTTGAAACAACTTTCGCTCATATCTTCTTAGGAAAGTTCTTAGTAGGAGGGTTCCATGAGACAAGATTTCATACAAAGATGCATACTACATGAGATTTGCAAGGGATGTTAAACCATATTCATAAAGCTTTCATTGCTTCATCATCTATTATCATACAGGTAACAGAGTCCCTGGTACGGTTTCCCAAGTGTATTTCCCCAGGGATATTAGAAGAGACAATTGGTAAAAATTTCCCCACTTGGTTTCTGGAGATCAAACAAATATAGAAAATAGCGCACACCTAGACCTAGAAAATACATTTGCTTTGACCATAAATATAGTAAATGGTCTGAGAAGGCCTATAGTAAATAAAATAATATAACCTTGGTAATCATAATCCAATCTTATTAGAATACAGAAACAAACTTTAATTATCAACTTAGTAACATACTGATAACTCACTATACATGATTCTTCTAAAATGGAAAAATTAGAGCTGTTATCATACACACATGTACATTCAAAGGTCAGCATAATCATTTATTACTAATGTCCTGTCATTTGTCAAATCTCTACAAATAAAGATAGGCACTTCCCAGAGAGTTCTTTATAATGTGTTCAGATATTATATAGAGAAAATATAGGTAATTCTAGTGAAGAAAATGCTTTAAAAATGTTCCTTATTTGACTTCACATTTTTCCAAACATCGTGTGTGTGTGTATGACATTTGGTCAGACTTTATTGCCCTAGTTTAAGTTAAGATATAATATGATGCTGATACTCAATAACATATATATATATATATATATATATATATATATATATAAAAATTATATAATTGGTGTGTGTGATTTATCACCTGAAGAACATACATATATATATATGCACATACATGCACAAACACACACACACACACACACACATCTCCAAACACTTCCAAAATCAGCACTTTGGGCTTAGTTCACAATCAAAGGGACTGGGTCTTAGGAAAAGAAATAAAAAGTATTTACAGGCACAAAGTAGTATTCTTATAGATTAGCAAAAAATACAGAAAAAAACACACCAAAATATTACTTTTAGCCATCTTAAATCACAGAATTTGTTCACTTCCTTGCTTTCTAAAAAAAATGATAATTAATACATAAAATATTGCTCTATGCAGAAATATAGCTACCTTGTTGCTTTATTCAACTCAGTAGAGGAAAAAATAAAAGCTTGTGGAGAAGCAAGTCTAAAGAAGGACAAGTTCCTAACCTCCTAAAAATGTGCAGTTTATTCATTTAACTTCAAAAGGTCTAAATACAAAGGATTGTTCAGCAGTAGCCAAAGAAGACCCAATTAAAATTTGCAAACCTATTGATTTTACTTCTGTTTTAGTGACCTCTCATGTGTGAATTACTCATAACTAAGATGACACAGAAAAAGAATCATTGATTTTTGCATCATCTTTTGCTTGTGTTTTTTTCCCCCTGAACAACAAAATGTTACGGACTATCCTCAAAATAAGGCTCCTAGGATTGGCAAGGTTGGACTCTATTTGATGATTATCAGAAAAATAATAATAAAATGAACACAATTCATTTCATTGCTGTGCTCTTCAAATACTTTTCTCTCACTTCTAAATACCTGACAATGACAAACAAGATTAAATTTGGGGTAAGTCGCTGCTTCATCATGAAATGCACAGAGGTTATTTTAATAGCTCTACTCCTTTTTTAAAAAAATAATGTATTATGGGAAGACTCTTTCTAGTAATCTATTTACTATAAGTTACCGGTAACTTCAGCCAGAAAATCTGTGGAATTCTGATCCTCTCCTATAGACCTCTGGTCAAGATTCTTCTACTCTGGTAACAAAATTCCTTCTTCCTAAATCTGAGTTTATTTGTACCAATAAAAGTGAGAAAGAGTTCTGAAAAGAGTCCTGAATGTTACTGATCTAATCCTTGGATAATCCTGACTTCCTTTTTACTTTATTGGAAACACTGACCAAGCCTCAAACTCTTCATTTTTAATGTGGTCTTTAGATACTGCTAAACTTCCCCTCAAGTATTATATTTTGTATATGAAGCCCAGTCTCTCACACACCAATTATATAATATATATATATACATAAGTTATTGAGTATCAGCATCATATTATATCTTAACTTAAACTAAGGCAATAAAGTCTGACCAAATGCCATAAAAATAAATTTTTATTAATTTATTTATTTTAATTAGGTATATATAACAACAGAATGCAATAAATCAAAGAATATTTAGTAATAAACAATGAAGTTGACTGCACCAATACATAGCAATGTGCTTGAGATTGTAAGCCTCCTCCCACTTGCACTGTAATACAATGCTCACTCTACAACTAGGTGAACGTCATAACCCAAGAAATAAGAATAGAAGAAGCCTTGAAAAGTCAAAGGATGGACTTCTTCGTGTGAGATCTGAAGGACCCATGACTAACCAGTGGTGAATACATCAAAGACAGCAAATGGTTATACTTGAATATTGTAGTAGTATTGTAAGTAGGCTAAGTATTATAAGAAGGCTAATACATACCTATGTACACACGCAAATCATCTAAGGAAAAAATAATAATGAAAAATCCAAAATCAGACAAATGCTTTGATCAGAGAGTGGTGAGAAGGAAACAGCTGTACATATTATACACAGTTTACAAATCCCTGAAGTTTCTCCCTTCTACTTGTATTCCTCGCATAGTTACTCCATGGGCACTACCACATTCTACATACTCTTCTCAAACTTTACCCTTCCTTTTTTTTTCCTTTGAGCCTAGGGATGATTTCTTAATTTATTTAATTCTTATCCATTTACTATAGTGATATAGTATTTCATAATTTTGCTACAAATAAAGGAAGACTAAAAGGGAATGAAAACCCAAAATGCGTATGTTCTCCAGTTTATATTAAATGAGCTAATGATATCTACCTACTTTCTGGAAATTTGTTCTGAATAAAAACCAACACATCCCCCCTTGTATCACCAATACATATATGTACCATATAATAAGGTGAGTATCCATTCATCAGTATGAAAGTATAATAAATTGAAAGTAAATAAAAGATATTCTGATTTGGCAGATGCAATATTCAGTAGAACTGAATGAATATCCTTATGAACCAGAGTTTCAATTAGACATTTCCTTCCTTGGAAATAACGGGACAACAAAGAAAGATTTTCTACTTTGATTGTACAAAGGGTGGTATGATGATTCAGGGAAAGATATGCTTAGACTTACAACCTTGTACAGCCTGCTTTCACAAATGGAAATGTACAACCTTCCACCAGTTGCAGCTTGACTGTTTTTTATTAATTTATTTATTTTAATTACGTATATATAACAACAGAATGCATTTTGAGTCATTGTACAATTGTAGCACAACTTTACATTTCTATGGTTGTACACAATACACCATCGCACTCTATGTAGCAGTCATACGTGTACCTAGGGTAATGATGTCCATCTCATTCCACCATCTTTCCTACCCCCATGTTTACTTCCCACTCCATCAGAAAACTTCTAGAATTAATTAATGAATTCAGCAAAGTAACAAGATATAAAATCAATACCCATAAATCAAATGCATTTTTATACATCAGTGATGAATCCTCTGAAAGAGAAATTAGGAAAACTACCTCATTCACAATAGTCTCAAAAAAAAAAAATACTTGGGAATCAATATAACAAAAGAGGTGAAAGACCTCTACATTGAAAACTACAGAACACTAAAGAAAGAAATTGAAAAGACTTTAGAAGATGGAAAAATCTCCCATGCTCTTGGATAGGCAAAATTAATATTGTCAAAATGGCCATACTTCCCAAAGCACTATACAGATTCAATGTGATTCCAATTAAAATCACAATGGCATTCCTTGTAGAAATAGAAAAAGCAATCATGAGATTCATTTGGAAAAATAAGAGGCCCAGAATAGCCAAAGCAATCTTTAGCAAGAAGAGTGAAGCAAGAAGCATCAAAATAGCAGCTTGATTTTTAATCTTTGGGTTTTCCATCTATGACCAGCAAGACTCTTGGAACCAATGGGAAGAGTGGGAAGATGTAGAAAATAACATAACCTAAGCAACAATAACCATAGGAACATGTAAATTAACTGCAGACTGGGCTGTTCATAGACAAATCTTACAGTCATTAAATAATAACTACTTCTTGTGATCCCCAGAAATATTATAATTTCTAAAACTTTTCCTTCACTCCAGTAGCTAGTCATTCAGCATTCTAATAATTCTCCCTCTCCTTTATTCTTATATGAGTTGGGTTTCTTTTACTTCTGTACTTGCACTTGAAATAATTCTATTTCATATTTTAATATGTATTGCTGATGAAAGAATTTATTGAGATGTGTAACAATGTTTTAAAACTATAATTTAAAATCCCATTCATTATTTCAGAATTATCATTAATATTTTAAAAGCTAAAGATATTAATGATATGAATGCTATAGTTTATTTCAAATCAAAAATTATTATTCTGTCTGCCTGTGAAGCCTCAGAAGAGTAAAAAGCTAGATAATAATGAAATATGTGAACATATCCCCTCAAAGAACTGAAGAATAATCAAGTAAGTATTTACTCAGATTTAAATAGCTTGAGACTGGATGTGCTTAAGAGATAATGTATAAGACTATTCTTCAAATTAAGCTCATCTTGCTAAAATCTTCCAATTAATCATTGGCTTGCAGAATTTAAAAAGATAAACAACAAGCACTGATGTAGGATCTAAATATTAGTCTTTAGAACAATAAGATATAGAATGTTTACTCATATCTGTGTATATGAACCTTGAATAAATCTGAGGCATAGAACAGAGATTGTTCAGTTATTTCAATGAGATTGAGTTTTGCTACAGCACCAAAACCTCCAATCAAAAGCTGATTGAAAAGGAATGATATTTAAATTGCCTAATTTTTCTGATTTTTATGAATACTTGAACTTCTAACAATGCCAACTAGTTTTTTAATGCTTCATAAACACTTGGAAACTTATTAAAACTATGATAAAATTCCTGTGTTCAGGCAGTGTATAGTATCAACCTTACAGATTCCATCAGCAAATTACCTTAAGAATGAACAATAATAAAACCTGATTTGTACAGTGAATGTAAGGAGATAACATTAGGGTTAATTAAAGTGTTTTAAGACTTTTGGATGACTATGGTATAATTTCTTTGCTTAGCATCTGGATGGACATCTTAAGTGACAGCCATCATTTTTTTAATTGATTTTTTCTTTTTCTTTTCTTTTTTTTTAAATTATATATGAAAGCGGAATGCAGTACAATACTTATTACACATATAGTACACACTTTTTCACATCTCTGGTTTTATACACAGTATATCCACACCATTTTGTGTCTTCATACCTGTACTTTGGATAATAATGATCAACACATTCCACCATCATTAATAACTCCCATGCCCCCTCCCTTCCCCTCCAAACTCTCTGCCCTATCTAGAGTTCGTCTATTCCTCCCATGCTCCCTCTTCCTATCCCACTATGAATCAGCCTCCTTATATGAAAGAAAACATTTGGCATTTGTTTTTTTGGGATTGGCTAACTTCACTTAGCATTATCTTCTCAAATGCCATCCATTTACCTGCAAATGCCATGATTTTATTCTTTTTTATTGGTGAGTAATATTCCATTGTTTACATATGCCACATTTTTTATCCATTCATCTATTGAAGATGATCATAAAATATATATTCAAGGGTAATATTTACCACATCATTTGTGTTGCCTCAATTTATGATTGAAAAACTTGTATCAATTATACCACATGAAGTGAAAGTGAGGAACGAGAGATGAGTAAGCAAGAAATAAATCGAGGTAACAGTAATGATGGGATAAATATTACCCTTGAATATATATTTTATGATCATCTGCACATGAAGATTTTTCTGCCTGTGAATACTTCAATTAAAAAATAGTTCATGAAAAAAAAGACATGAAGAAGACCATATTCATGTGCTTTTTTTAGTAAATCTAAAATTTTTAAAGATCAGTCTTATAAAGCCCCTTATACTTAGATGTGTAATTATAAAATTAAAATCTGCTAGAATACAGAATATATGAATGAAGAAATCACAAAGAGAAATACAAAAATGTGAATATTCAAATTCAAATAAAATATTTAGCTGTTATGATGATCAAATTAAGAAACTATTTTGTTACAATTTAATGCTGACAATATACCATGAAACTTGCACTAATATAGGAAAGTAAAAATATTAGACCTTTAAAGAATGCTTAAATAATTCAATTTCTAGCAATCTATTGTAGAGAAAAAATGTATCTATGTAAATGTGCATGAAACTGTTCTTCATTCAGATAATTATATATTTATAAAAGAAAATTTGAAATTATAAATCTATTATATTAATATAAAATGCTATAACATACTTTCAATTATGACTTTTTAAAAGAAACATGGCTGTTTATTATGAATAAATATTAAATGATAATGCAAGGTAGAAAAAATATGCGTACTGTAATATTATAAGTATGAAACTTGATGACATAAGATAACATGTTATGTCCAATGAAAGGCACTCTTCACAAAGTTAAAGATAAATGTCTGAGAGGATCCAAGATGGTGGGTCAGAGGGAGGCAGCATTCTGTGTCACTCTGAGACCTGGGACTCATGTAGTAAGAATACTGCTTCTCTGCAAGCTATATTCCTGCTTCCTTGCAGGAATCACAGCCACGGTGCCAGTGTAGGCTCCAGGCCTCAGCGTCACAGTAGGTCTCCCAATTATTCACCCATGCAGGACTACTGGATACCTGAGTGGGACCATTGGCATCAGCACCCATGCAGAACTTTCTGCCACCCACAAGATCAGAAATCCTGGACTCTGCTCCCACGCAGGACATCTGGCAGCTACCACACACAGAAACTCTGGCCTCCACTGCTGTTTGCACCCCGATCTACCAAAGTGGGGCTCCCCCATCTCCTCCATCTTGGAACTCTGCAGCAGCAGAGATAACCCCTACAAGCGGTAGCCTGCCTGCACCTGGGAACTTCACACAGGTTCTGAAGACAGCCAAAACCACACACTGCATACCACAGAGCTGCTTATGAACACAATGTCCACATCCAATGTCATCACCCAGCTCCCCTCACCTGTCCTGACACCCCATCTCTGAAAGTAGCCACCTCCATCTTGGGTCACCTTTATCACTAAGACAACTACTAGTTTGGAACTCCAGCTATCCAGGTACCCAGTTTCTAACTCCCCCCTCACCCTAGCAGTGGGTAACCCAGCACAGTGATACCCTGTTTACCTTCACCATCCTGAGAGCAGAGATACCAGTTAACAAAAAGCAGGAAAAATACTGATCTCCAACCCAAACAATCCTTGTTTCCTCCTTTGAGAATTTTTTTTCCTTTCTTCTCCTTCCCTATTCTCCTGCTCTCACATCCCCAACATATGTAAAACCAAGTATTTTGTGTGAATTAGGATTTTGAGGAATAGTATATTAAAGTCAGGTTGTACATTTTATTCCTCCAATTTTTACTATTTTAACATTTTTTACTTTTATTAATACATATGTGTGCTTGTTTTATATACTCTATTGTGTTCCCACTTACTTGTCTACCCAAAATTACTTCCTCTCTATTTTCATGTTACTAACCTTCTACTTTAGATTTTTCTTTCACAATTCCCAAGCTATAATAACTCTATATCCTCACCTCTTACCTCCCCAGCATATCATCCTACCCCTAACCCCTGGTTCATTGTCAACCATCAGAAACTGTAAAGCCTTTTAAAAACCTACAGATTATATTGTAGATAATAATTAAATTCATCATTTCTGTACATTGTGACCAAATGTCTTAATAGCAACTATTTGTTTTTAAGGATATATATTGTTTATATTGTGATGTGTTAACATTGTCCTTCTCCTCATTGTCCTTCTTACAGGGACACTGTACGCTATAGGTTCAAAATGATAATGCTCTGGATCTACAGTGATAGAAGGGAAGAACCAGGAGCAACAGGAAAAGACAAGGGAGGAAAGGGCACCAAACAAATTAAGATACAACATTATTAGAACCCATGGCCAGCACAGCAGAAGAAATGACACAGAATTAATTCAGGATGTACATAATTAAAATCTTCTGTGAATTAAAGAATGATAAAAGACAACAAATACAGGCAGCAAAAGATCAATTTGCAAAGAGCTCCATAAACAAATATAGGAAGCAAAGGATTACTTCAATAGGGAGATAGAGGTTCTGATAAAAATAAAGAAGTCATTAATATAAAAGAAATAATAAATCAAATTGAAAGTTCAATTGAAAGCATCACAACAGATTAGACCACTTGGAAGACAGGACCTCAGACAATGAAGACAAAATATATAATCTTGAAAAGAATGTAGACCACATGGTGAAGATGGTAAGAAACCATGAGCAGAACATTCAAGAAATATAGGATAGCTTAAAAAGACAAAATTTGACACTAATTGGGATAGAGGAAGGCATAGAGTGTCAAAACAAAGGAATAAACAATATATTCAATAAAATAATAGCAGAAAACATTTCCAAATATGAAGAATGAATTGGAAAACCAACTTCAAGAGTATTACAGGACCCCAAATGTATAAAATCACAACAAATACATACCAAGGCACATTATAATGAAAATGCCTAACATTCAGAATAAGCAGAGAATATTAAAAACCACAAGAGAAAAGAATCAGATTAGATAGGGGGAACCAATTAGATTATATGCACATTTTTCAAACCAGACACGAAAGCTAGAAGATCCTGGAACAACATATATCAAACTCTAAAATAAAATGGATACCAACCAAGAATCTTGTATCCAACAAAATTGAGATTTAGAATTGATGATGAAATAAAAACATTCCATGATAAACAAAACTTAAAAGAACTTACAGCTAGAAAATCTGTACTACAGAACATCCTTGGAAAAGTATTCTTTGAAGAGGAAATGAAAAACAGCAATGCAAATCAGCAAAGGGGGGTATTATAATAAAGGAAAAACTAATCAAAGAAAAAACCAAGTCAACCTAAATAAAAACAATTAACAAAAATGACTAGAAACACAAATAATGTCTAAATAATAACCCTGAATGTTAATGGACTAATCTCACCAATCAAAACACATAGGTGAGCAGATTGGATCAAAAAAAAGACCCAACAATATGCTACCTCCAGCAGAATCATGTCTAGGAAAAGACATACACAGACTAAAGGTGAAATGTTGGGAAAAATCATACCACTAACATGGACTGCAGAAGCAACCAGGGTTTTCCATCCTCATATCAAATAAATAGACTTCAAACTAAAGTTAATCAAAAGGGATAAAGAAAGACATTTCATACTGCTCAAAGGAACCATATGCCAATGAGACATAACAATTATAAATATGTATTCCACAAACAATGGAGCAAATATGTTCATCAAACAAATTCTTCTCAAGTTCAAGAGTGAAATTGACCACAACACAATAATTTTGGGTGAATTTAACAAACCTCTTTCACCACTGAATAAGTCTTCCAAACAAAAGCTGAACAAAGATACTATAGGGATAGGTTGCAGGGAAGATGGCGGCTAATGGAGTGCGACACTCCCATGTCCCTGTGTCACTGCGCTGGTGATTAGTGAATTTAGAATGGCCGTAAGTTATCTTGATAGAAATGTTCAGCAAAATTGGGCTGCACTGAAACCTAGAAGATGAGTTTCAACACCTGAGGACCAGCAATCATGGCTTAATTGCGAGTGAACCGTGCATGGAGATCCAGGCTGACTGATTGGCGGCCTGCCCCAGAGCCGGACACTGCGCACTGACGTGCCAGCAACGCAGAGAAATGGTGCTATGGAATCTGTGGGGTCCTGCCAACCGTGCCCCCACAGTACTCCAGGCTGAGTTCTGGGGTTGGGACGGGGGAGACATACGGCCAAGATCTGCCCTCCACACCAGACACCCCACCTAGCAGGCTAGCGGCCACCATATTGGGGAGCTAATGTCACCATCTCCAGCTTTTGACAGATCCGACCCCATCGCAGCAAATTCAGTGACAGAACAAGTGTGTGACACTCAGCCCCTCTCCCATACAGTGGGGAAATTGCAGAAAATCTCTCCCCAGCTCTCTGTGGGCGTGAATATCAGAGTGGGCATGAATATCAGAGGCATGGGGAACAGTAAAGGCACCTGACCTCCAATTCCCCCCTCCCACCAGCAGCGAAAACGAAACCTGTCTCGCCAGCTCTTGGGGTGTGGCTATCAGAGGGAATCAAATGGATAGGGAGCCGTTCCCAACTCCCAGGCTCCACATCCAGGAAACTGCAGGCCCAGAGTGTAGCTTGAACTGTGGAGAGGTACCACACTGGGGAGGGCCTGTCTGGCAGGAGAAACGAGGAGGATAGAGGCCAGGAACAACCCTAAGTGGACGGGATTGGAGAGACATCAGATGGGGGAGCCACCTCACAAGGATTGTTTCTGACATCCCGAGGGCAAAATCTTGGTCCGGAAAGCACAGCTCCACCTACTGGAAGCAAAGAAAATAGAAGCCTAACCGTGCATTTTTTTTTTTAATTTTAATTTTACTTTATTTTATTATTATTTTTTCTCATTTCTTCTTTTTCTTTTTTTTCTTTCTTCTCTCCCTTTCTCTTTCTTGGTTTTCTTCCTTACCTTTTCCCTATCTTTCCTCCCAAGCATGCCCACTCCGATTATGTGTAATTTACTAAATGTAAACAGGTGAATGTTATGAGAATGTCTATAATACTCCTAAGCCCTTAGCTACCCCCAAATACTCCTGTCTATTCTCTTGTTAATATCCACCTGCATTTGAGCAATCCCCCAAAGAAGCTAAGATATACTAACCTCCATACCATCACATCTCCCGACCTTAACATAAAATCCTAAGTTCAAACCTTAATTCTCTATATGCCATCACAATCTGTAGTCCTTTAATGAAACTAATGAATCTACTTTAAGTCACAATTAAACCCCAAATCTCTAGATATTGTCTCCCATCACAAAGGAGAGATCTAGGAGCTATACAAAACCAAAACAAATTTATAGGAGAAAATAATAACACAGCAGTCAAACAGTGCTGGAAAGAAACATGAGCATCATGAAAAAAGGAAGGAAAAGAAACACAAACAATGCAGGACAGCTTAAATTTACAGGAGATGCTAGATGCATCAGAAATATGGTCAGATAAAGAACTCAAGACATACCTGACTCAAATGGAATGGAATCTTAAAGAGATCATTAGACAGCAAATGCAAGCAATGAAAGATCACTTCAACAATGAATTCCATAAAAAAATTCAAAAAGCAAATGAACAACTCTACAGGGAGATAGAAGTTATAAAAATCAAACAAATCCTAGAAATGAAGGAAAGTATAAACCAAATTAAAAAATCAAATGGAAGTATCACCAGTAGAGTAGACCAAGTAGAAGTCAGAACATCAGACAACAAAGACAAAATATATCATCTCGAAAAGAGTCTAGTCAACTCAGAAAGGTTGGTAAGAAATCATGAGTAAAACATCCAAGAATTATGGGATATCATAAAAAAAATTTAAGAGTCATTGGAATAGAGGAAGGTATAGAGGTCCAAACCAAAGGAATCAGCAATCTGTTAAATGAAATAATTTTAGAAAACTTTCCAGACATGAAAAATGAAACAGATATACAAATCTTAGAAGCCTACAGGATGCCGATTATTCAAAACCACAACAGACTAATGCCAAGACACATTATATGAATATATCCAACATACAGAACAAGGAGAGAATATTAAAAGCTACAAGAGAAAGGAGGCAGATTACATTTAGGGATAAACGAATTAGGTTAACGGCTGATTTCTCATCATAGATACTGAAAGCGAGAAGATCCTGGAACAACATTTTTCAAACGCTAAAAGATAATGGGTTCCAACCAAAAATATTGTATACAGCAAAACTAAGCTTCAGATTTGACAATGAAATAAAAATTTTCCATGATAAACAAAAGTTAAAAGAATTCACAGCCAGAAAACCAGCACTGCAAAGCATTTTGGGCAAAACACTACACTAACAGGAAATGAAAAACAACAACAAAAACCAACAGTGGGAAGTACCTCAGTAAAGGGGGATAAAAAACTAATCAAGAGGAAAATCAAACCAAATTTTTAAAATAATTAAATAAATAAACGAACATGACTGGAAGTACAAACCATATATCAATAGTTACACTAAATGTTAATGGCTTAAACTCACCAATTAAACGACATAGGCTCGTAACCTGGATTTAAAAAACAGATCCAACAATATGCTGCCTTCAGGAGACTCATCTGATAGGAAAAGACACACACAGGCTGAAGGTGAAAGGCTGGGAAATATCATACCACGCACACGGACCTCGGAAGCAAGCAGGGGTGGCTATACTCATATCAAAATTGACTTCAAGCCTAAATTAATCAAAAGGGATAAAGAAAGACAATATATACTGTTAAAGGGAAACATTCACCAACAAGACATATAAATTATATAAATTATCAATTTATATGCCCCCAACAATGGTGCTGCTATGCTCATAAAACAAACTCTCCTCAAGTTCAAGGGACAAATTGACCACAACACAATAATTATGGGTGACTTCAACACACCTCTCTCACACCACTGGACAGATTTTCCAAACAAAAGTTGAATAAAGAAACTATAGAAATTAATAACACAACTAATAACCTAGACTTAACTGACATATATAGGATATATCAATCATCAACAAGCACATATACTTTTTTCTCAGCAGCACATGGATCCTTCTCAAAAATAGACCATATATTATGCCATAGGACAACTCTTAGCAATTATAAAGGAGTAGAGATAATACCATGCATCTTATCTGATCATAATGGAATGAAACTGGAAATCAACGATAAAAGAAGGAGGGAAAAACCCTATATCACTTGGAGAATGAACAATATGTTACTGAATGATCAATGGGTTACAGAATACATCAAGGATGAAATTTAAAAATTCATTGAGATAAATGAAAACACAGACACAACATATTGGAATCTATTGGACACAATGAAACAGTTCTATGAGGAAAATTCATTGCTGGGAGTTCATTCCCCCAAAAAAGAAAAAAAAAAAACAACAACAACAACAACAAATAAATGATCTCATACTTCATCTCAAAGCTCTTGAAAAAGAAGAGCAAAACAATAGCAAATGTAGTAGAAGGCAAGAAATAATTAAAATCAGAGCTGAAATCAATGATATTGAAATAACAATTGAAAAAACTGACAAAACTAAAAGTTGGTTCTTCAAAAAAATAAATAAGATCGACATACCCTTAGCTATTCTAACAAAGAGGAGAGAGAACTCAAATTACTAGCATACAGGATGAAAAAGGCAATATCACAACAGACACTACAGAAATACAGATGATAATTAGAAATTATTTTGAAACCTTATATGCCAATAAAATAGAAGATAGTGAAGGCATCTATAAATTTCTTAAGTCATATGATCTGCCCAGATTGAGTCAAGAGGATATACACAACTTAAACATACCAATATCAATTGAGGAAATAGAAGAAGCCATCAAAAGACTACCAACTAAGAAAAGCCCAGGACCGGATGGGTATACAGCAGAGTTTTACAAAACCTTTAAAGAAGACTAATACCAATACTTTTCAAGCTATTTCATGAAACAGAAAAAGAGGGAGTACTTCCAAATTCATTCTACGAGGCCAACATCACCCTGATTCCTAAACCAGATAAGGACATTTCAAAGAAAGAAAACTGCAGACCAATATCTCTAATGAACCTAGATGCAAAAATCCTCAATAAAATTCTGGCGAATCGGATACAAAAACACATCAAAAAATTGTGCACCATGATCAAGTAGGATTCATCCCTGGGATGCAAGGATGGTTCAATATACGGAAATCAATAAATGTTATTCACCACATCAATAGACTCAAAGATAAGAACCATATGATCATCTCAATAGACACAGAAAAAGCATTCGACAAAGTACAGCATCCCTTTATTTTCAAAACATTAGAAAAACTAGGAATAACAGGAACTTACCTCAACATTGTAAAAGCTACTTATGCTAAGCCTCAGGCTAGCATCATTCTAAATGGAGAAAAATTAAAGGAATTCCCTCTAAAATCTGGAACAAGACTGGGATGCCCTCTCTCACCACTCCTATTCAACATAGTTCTCGAAACACTGGCCAGAGCAATAAGAGAGACGATAGAAATTAAAGGCATAAAAATAGGAAAAGAAGAACTGAAATTAGCATTATTTGCAGAAGACATGATCCTATACCTAAAGGACCCAAAAGGTTCTACCCCAAAACGTCTAGAAATAGTAAATGAATTCAGCAAAGTGGCAGGATATAAAATAAACACTCATAAGTCTAAGGCATTCCTGTATATCTGTGACAAACCCTCTGAAAGGGAAATCAGGACAACTACCCCATTCACAATATCCTCAAAAAAAAAAGTATTTGGGAATCAACCTAACAAAAGAGGTGAAAGACCTTTACAATAAAAACTACAGAACTCTAAAGAGGGAAATTGAAGAAGGCCTTAGAAGATGGAAAGATATACCTTGTTCATGGATACGCAGAATTAATATCATTAAAATGGCTATATTACCAAAAGTTCTCTATAGGTTTAATGCAATGCCAATCAAAATCCCAATGGCATTCCTCGCAGAAATAGAAAAAGCAATCATGAAATTCATCTGGAGAAATAAAAGACCCAGAATAGCTAAAGCAATTCTAAGCAGGAAGAGTGAAACAGATGATATAGCAATACCAGGTTTCAAACTATACTACAGAGCAATACTAACAAAAACAGAATGGTACTGGTACCAAAACAGGCGGGTAGACCAATGGTACAGAATAGAGGACACAGAGAACAATCCACAAAATTACAACTACCTTATATTAGACAAAGGTGCTAAAAGCATGCAATGGAGAAAGGATAGCATCTTCAACAAATGGTGCTGGGAGATCTGGAAATCCATATGCAACAAAATGAAATTGAATCCCTTTCTCTCACCATGCACAAAAGTTAACTCAAAATGGATCAAGGAGCTAGGAATCAAACCAGAGACTCTGCATCTAATAGAAGAAAAAGTTGGCCCTAATCTCCATCTCATGGGGTCGGGCTCCAAATTCCTTAATAGGACACCTGTAGCACAAGAGTTAAAATCAAGAATCAACAAATGGGACATATTCAAACTAAAAAGCTTTTTCTCAGCAAGAGAAATAATAAGTGAGGTAAATAGGGAGCCTACATTCTGGGAATAAATTTTTACCACTCACACTTCAGATAGAGTGCTAATCTCCAGAATATACAAAGAACTCAGAAAGTTAAACAATGAAACAACAAATAACCCAATCAACAAATGGGCCAAAGAACTAAACAGACAACTCACAGAGGAGGATATACAATCAATCAACAAGTACATGAAAAAATGCTCACCATCTCTAGCAATCAGAGAAATACAAATTAAAATCACTCTAAGATACCATCTCACTCCAGTAAGAATGGCAGCCATTATGAAGTCAAACAATAAGGAGTGCTGGCGAGGATGTGGGGAAAAAGGTACACTTGTACATTGCTGGTGGAACTGCAAATTGGTGCAGCCAATTTGGAGGGCAGTATGGAAATTCCTTGGAAAGCTAGGAATGGAACCACCATTTAACCCAGTTATTCCCCTTCTCGGACTACACCCAAAGACCTAAAGAGAGCATACTACAGGGACACAGCTACATCAATGTTCATAGCAGCACAATTCACAATAGCTAGACTGTGGAACCAACCCAGATGCCCTTCAATAGATGAATGTGTAAAAAAAATGTGGCATTTATACACAATGGAATATTATTCAGCACAAAAAAATAACAAAATCATGGCATTTGCAGGGAAATGGATGGCACTAGAACAGATTATGCTAAGCGAAGTTAGCCAATCCCTAAAAAACAGGCATTCCCACTAAAAACTGGAACAAAGCAGGGATGCCCTCTCTCACCACTTCTATTTAACATAGTTCTTGAAACACTGGCCAGAGCAATTAGACAGATGAAAGAAATAAAAGGGATATGGATAAGAAAAGAAGAACTTAAATTGGCACTATTTGCTGATGATATGATTCTATACCTAGAAGACCCAAAAAGTTCCACCAGAAAACTTCTAGAACTAGTAAATGAATTCAGCAAAGTAGCAGAATATAAAATCAACAACAGAGGATTTGAGTGACATGTCCTCTGAAAGGGAAATAAGAAAAACTCTCCATTTATAACAGCCTCAAAAAATAAAATAAAATAAAATATTGGGGATTCAACTTAATAAAAGAGGTAAAAGTGATTTACAATGAAAACCACAGAACCCTAAAGAAAGAAATCAAAGAAGACCTTTGCACAAAACTCAACTCAAAATGGATCAAGGACTTAGAAATATAACCAGAGACCCTGTGTCTAATTGAAGAAAAAGTAGGCCCTAATCTCCATCATGTGAGATTAGATCATAACTTCCTTAATAAGACTCCTGTGGCACAAGAATTAAAATCAATAATCAATAAATGGGATGGAATCAAACTAAAAGGTTTCTTCTCAGAAAATAAAATCTATGAGGTGAATAGAGAGGCTACATCTTGGGAGCAAATATTTACCCCTCACACATCAGATAGAGCACTAATCTCTAGGGTATATAAAGAACTCAAAAAGCTAAACACCAAAAAAAAAAAAAAAAACACAAATAACCCCATCAATAAATGGGCCAAGGACATGAAGAGACACTTCTCAGAAGATGATGCACAATTAATCAACAAATACATGAAAAAATGTTCATCATCACTGGCAATTATATAAATGCAAATCAAAACAACTCTAAGATTTCATCCCACCCAGTCAGAAGGGCAGCTATTATGCATACAAACAACAATAAATGTTGGCAAGGATGTGGGGAAAATGGCACACTCACACAAAGCTGGTGGGACTGCAAATTGGTGCAGCCAATATGGAAAGCAGTATGGAGATTTCTTGGAAATCTAGGAATGGAATCACCATTTTACTCAGCTATTCCTCTTCTTGGTCTATACCCAAAGTACTAAAAACAGTATACTACAGGGACACAGCCACATCAATGTTGATAGCAGCACAATTCACAATAGCTAAACTGTGGAAGTAACCTAGATGCCCTTCAGTGGATGAATGGATTAAAAAAATGAGGCATATATACACAATGAAATATTACTCAGCAATAAAAGAGAATAAAATCATGGGATTTGCAGGTAAATGGATGGCATTGGGGAAGATAATGCTAAATGAAGCTAGCCAATCCTAAAAAAACCAAATGCTGAATGTTTTCTCTGATGTAAGAAGGCTGATTCATAGTGGGGTTGTGAGGGGGATCATGGGAGGATTAGATGAATTCTAGATAGGGCAAAGGGAAAGGGAGAGGCATGGGGGAAGTAAAGATGGTGGAGTGAGATGGATGTCAGTTCCCTAAGTATATGTATCAAGATACGAATGGTGTGAATATATTTGTATACAACCAGAGATATGAAAATTTGTGCTCTATATGTGTAATATGAATTGTAATGCATTCTGCTATCTTATATACCAAATTAGAATAAAAAATAAATAAAATAAATAAAATAAATAAAAAATATACATGCCTGAATAAGAAAGAACATTTTCAACTTTTGGAACAATTCATTTCCAAAACAGGAAACTCTAAAAACTGAAGATCCCATAAAGTTATTTTCAAAATGTTATTAGTAAATGGCCAAACTGAAAATTAATTTACTAATTTGTACCCATTTGTCCAGGGGAAAAAAAAGAAAAGTATATAATACCAGATGTTACTATAATATAGGAACCAACTTCATTGTGTTGGAAGTGTGTACTGGCTAAGTCTTACATACAAATTCATTGTATGTGTGTTTTTGTACCATAAATTCTGCTCCAAGGTGTACATAGCCCAAATAAATTATCACAGAAGTTTCATATGTGAAGATATGACATATGTGAAGGTGTTCCTTACTGTAGTATTTATAGAGACAGAAAATTGTAGGTAAATTGAATGTCCATCACTAGAAGGAAAGGTAAACAAAATTGGTTGCATATATATATACTGAAATATAATGCAGAAGCAAAAATTATATACATATTACACAAGATAACACATAACACCATGATGATCTTTTAAGCTAAGGCTTAGACAGAAAAGTAAGAAACAGCATTGTATAAAAACAAACACATGCACATTAATCTCTCAGTATCTATGGGGAATTGGTTTTTGGACTCCCTATGCTTACTAAAATCTGTGGATCCTGAAGTCTGTTATAAAAATGTAATAATATTTGCATATAACCTTCTGCATATAATGTTTGTATTAAATCAACTCAGATTAATTATAATACCTAATACAATGCAAATGCTATGTACATTATTGTACTGTATTGTTTAGTGAATGATGACATGACAAAATGTCTATATATATTCAGTACAGATGTAATTTTTAAAATATTTTTGATCTGTGTTGGTTGAATCTGTGTATCTGGAACCCACAGTCATGAAGAATCACTTGTATGTATGTGTAAATCCATATGTTTTTATGTGTACACACACAGCACTATATATGACTATATGTACATATGTAAGTCATATTCACTCATAACAGCAATATGCATTTTGCAAAAGCACATAAAACAATGCAAAATATTATCGAATATGTCTATAGTTGTCTGTAGCTGGGCTGTTTGGGTTGGAGCAGGAAGTGGTGGATAATATATAAAATAGAATGATAAAATGATAAAATAGAATGAATTGATAAAAAATGAAATCAAAGAAAACCAAGATGGGATCTTGTATAGGCCAATGATGATGATTTTGTCTTGAAATAAGAAATATGATTAACTTAAACTTCTTTCTGCCTATGCGTTCCCAAAATAAAATGAAAAATAAAACACATTCTTAGTCAACAAATGGCTAGCATTTTAATGACCCACACAATGAGCCAAAACAAGTAATGCCAGTTCAAAAATATCCATTATAGAATGTAAATAAACAGCAGTTTTAAGACCACAGAGGTAGTAGAAGCATCAGGTATACAGGTAGAAATGTGAAGGACAGAGAAGTAGGCTAGAGGAAAAGCCAGAGTCAAAAATAAAGACCTTAAAACCAAAGTAAGGAAAGCTAGAAAGATAAAGGTGGCATAGTGGACAACAAAACCTCTTTATTTTTGCCACAAAAATCACTCATTGCCAAATTTAAGGAGATTTCCTATGGAAAGTGTTGAACGGGCAAAACAATGTTTCCTCGTGTGAGAGCAGATGGGGTAAGGAGCTCACTGGTAATACAGCTGCTATGAATGAGGTCAATTTGTACCACCTGATATATTGCAAGCTGGATTTTGAGTTCAGAAAAGGGGCACATATCTTAAAATACCCTTCAACTTTTAAGTTAAAATTTTAATCTAATAATTTTGTAAAATTTTTAACTTGGAAATTGAATTAGTCTACTTCTAAGTCCAGGGAATTTTAATATCTACTTTTAAGGAGGCTTTGATTAATGCTTGGCCTCATTGTGAAATCTAATTAACTAAACTAAATTAACATTTTAAAATAAATTTATAATTTTAATATATTCAATTTATTTTTAATTATTTAAATTGTTTGACTACCAAATTAAATCTTCCCAAGTGCTAAAATAAATCTTATACATCAGTTACATTAAACTTAAACTGATTAGGTTTTTCTTAAATATTTCAATACTGTTTATAATTTTAGAATTCTTTAAATATAAAAATCACAAGTCTAATTCACTTAGCAATAGATTTTGAAGTCTGAGATTTGTTTTCTTAGATACTCTGTCTGGTATGGTAACTTTTCTTGAGTATTAAAAGTATTTAAAATGCTAATGTGTACAAAGTATTTCTAACATAGTAAATAATGTTAAGATTTTAATTCATCACACCATTCTAAAGATTTTGTATTTCTCCTGGCTAACATACACTTAACCACTGGAGAAAAACAAAAAGATTGGTCTTCATGTGTTAAGCAAGTTGATACTCTTATCCCATGGCTTTTTTTTTTTTTTTTTAACAAATAGACTCCTGGATATAGTCCTAGATTACATGTTTGCCCACAATAAGAATTCATATTAAATACTTTTCTAAACATCACTAGAAAGAAATCTTATGTTTTTGATGGGGCAAACCTATTAAGTCACATAAGTCTTAAAACTGAAGTAAAATTATCCCTGATATCATTCACTATTCAATTGTGGGCTGTATGTATTTGACCTTCTATCAACCACTAAAGAATTTTACCAAACCACCGGATTCCGTGGTTAGCACCCCAAGGTTATCTTAGTGAGTAATGAATAATGGCAGTCTTGTCTGCTCGAGGAAGTTCTCACTCAAGTCTACTGAAGATGGCCCAGAAACAGCCTCTAACTAAGCAGTAATACCATAGAAAACTGACCTCTTCAACTTTCACAATAGAAAGAGGGCTATTTTCCCCAAATGCAATGGAAGGAGTATACATTTTGGACAGTCAGAAATAACACGCGTTTCCTCATTCCTATCCCTGCTCTCCTGGCACTCTAAAGCCCAAAGCTTGTGGGTTTTTCTATTCACTTAGCACTGATGATTTCTTCACTTTTTTTAGCTGGATTTCTCACCGTTCCATTTATGGCCATGGGGTGATTTGCTCTTTCCCTAATATGTTCCTAAACATTTTGATAATTCATTTCCTCTTAATATCATGGATTGAAAATAGACAATCCAGTTTATTTTTTTGAAGCTATGTCTCAATGGATAGCTTAAAACAGGGATCCAGACTGAGGGGAAGGGAATCAGTGAAAAGAACTAGAGCTGTTTAGGAAAGAAGTGCTGTTGTGGCTATGCAGAAGCTAAAATGAAGTTATCTTTTCTCTTTAAAAAATTAGGAAAAGCAAGGACAACAATTAAATGTTACACAAATAAACATTACCAAATTAGACATATGAACTATGGTTGAGACTATGATTTTTTTTTTTTAATTTGGTAGAATTGTCTCATCTTCAAAAATATAATGATGGCATAAGACAAACTTTTAAGAATATTTTTAACATCTTCAATTAACAAAACTAAATTAATATGAATTGTATGTCAATGATCTCTTCAAAGAAATACCTCTCTATGAAATGCAAGCATTAGTGACAAAAGGTTGCTAAGGTCTATGTCATAAACTGAAGGCTGCCTCTCTCTACCAACAGGAGAAATAAAATACCCCAAAGCTCACAACAAATCCTTGGGGATGAGAGGGGGAGGTTATAAAGAAATATTTCCAATTACCACTTATTTTGATGTTTTCTTTTTAATTAATGTTTTGATTTTCTACTTGTGCCTAGAGGTGATTTTTAAAAAAATTTCTTCAGTTTTGTTATTAAGATTTTGACAGGATTTGTAAATGAAAATAAACAAGCATGTACATTTAGAAGAAAGTTGGCCCAGGTTCTATGTAGAAGGGGATATATATAGGATATATATATATATATATAT
>NW_025999862.1:7688730-7706812 GCF_001458135.2 Marmota marmota marmota
ATATATATATCAGCTTTTGCAAAGCACATTATGCTTTCTAGTTAATGTTTGTAAAGCAAGTGAATTAAAGAATTAAGCACACTTGTAGAAAGCCTGCTCTCTGCCTGTTGTTTTACTATTCAGTAACTGAGTGACTTTATACTTCAGCCTCAATTCGGTATAATATGATTATAACTAATTATGATTGAAAATGGCCTCTGGTTCTTATTTGGAAATTTGGAGGAAAATCCTGCAAGAATATTTACATTCTAGGGTTTAAAATGGATCTTTACTGCACTAAGTACAGGATGTGAAAATAGAAAACACACATAATCCAAAGAGCGAGTGTGACAAGTATTCAAAGACAAAAACCAACGCTTCAGGACTAGAATCAGTGCCAAATCTGAAGCCACACATTTGAAAATAAGAAAGGATTGGAGCTTAGAAAATCAGGAATGGTTAGGAAATTTAAATTACAAAATATGACTGCACCTAATTTTTACAAAAATATAATATAAAAGAAAAGAGGCACTTTGGTTGCATTTATTATAATTGTATGGTGCTCAGTCAGTTTCTTTGGCTTAGAAGTGCAGAGTTGAGGGCCCACAATGAAAGCAAAATTTAATAACAAGTAATCATCAACACAAAACCAATTGCAATTATGTAATAACTATTCTCAGTATTAAAAGAAGATATAAATCAAATTTAAACATATTTACATTAGACTTTCTCTAGTTCAAAGAAATTATTGAAAATCAGATTCAGAAAGTCAAGAGTTGTATGTTTTCTATCATATGTGGAAGCTAGAAAGAAAATAAGGAAAAAGAGGATCTCATAAAAATAGAGGAAGACCAGTAGCAAAAAAGACCAGTAGGAAAGAGATCAGAGGTAGGAAAGAAGAGGTATCAAGAAATAAAATTGATTAAATTATGTTATGGGTATGTAGGAATATGTTATAATGAATCCCACCATCATGTATAGTTAATTTGCACAAGTAAAATTTAAAAAACAATTATTGAGCTAAGTACTGTGGCACATGCATGTAATCCCAGCATCTTGGTTGGCTGAGGTAGAAGGATTGACAAATTCAAAACCACCCTCAGCAACTTAGTGAGCCCTAAGTAACCTAGAAAGACTTGTCTCAAATAATAATAATAATAATTATTATTATTAAATTATTATTATTATTAAATTAAAAGTAAAAGGAGCTCATGATGTGGCTCAGTGGTTAATCACCGCTGGGTTCAATCTCAGGTACAAAAAAAAACTAGTGAGGGTCCTTTCTCTGTAAGGCATATTATTAGTTTTATTGACATAAAATTAAAAGCAAAATCTTCTGCCAATCCATAACATATCTCTACAAAGGTAGTAAAGAAAATACTTTTATTATTGAATAGGCATTAAAAAGAATGTGATGCACATCACTATTAGCTAAGAAATTACATTGACAAAAAAAAACCTCACTCATTTGTATATCCATACAGACAAAACCCATGACACACGTTTTCAAGACAAACAATAACTAATTTACAAGAAAGAGGACTTGACAGTACCATATGTCACACACAGTTCATGATAATTTTACCTGGTAATTGGGATGACCATATGCATTTTCTACCTGACTTTATCTGGAGAAAAATAAACTTCCCTTATTTTTATTGGAGGGGCCAGTTTTTCAATTTGGAGCAACGTACTTTCAAAAGTTAGACTCAAAGAAATGGCTCCTAAGTCCTTAAAACATCAGTCTTGATCATAAATCTAATAAAAGGGTCGTCTACCTTTCAAAAAGATTATATACATTTCATAACAAAAAAAGAGAGAAAGTACTTACATTACCAGTTTTCTAAAACAAATTCATGCATTTTTAAATGCCTGGAATACATTGAAGGAAATACATGCTCAGATGATTTTATCATTGAGAAAACATCAGAGAGTACATACACAAAAATAGACAGTTTGGACTACTACACACCCAATCTATATGGTTTAGACTTACTCTCTTTGTTATATACCATTTCTCCTAGAAGACAGTATGTGATTGTACTGAATACCTTAAGGGATTATAATGCAATTTATTCATGTATCTAAACATGTCTAAAGATAGAAAAGGTACAGTAATAACACAATAAAATAGAAATGTTTCACCCCCACTATAATCTGAAGAGACCACTATCAATGCTGTAACTGACCAAAATGTTATTATGTAGTGCATAACTGTAAACGATCTGAGAAAAAGAAGTCTTTTGCCTTTTATCAGGGAAAATAGAACATTTTATTTTTAGTTTGGAGTTGTCCTTACACTAGACACTGTACAGGATGCAACAATTAAAAAGATAAAGGTATTGCCCTCAAGATGTATCATAGAAAAAGCATCAGAAGTGGGACCAAAATTACCTTGTTCACCTTCTAACTGCAATTATAAGATCAAAGACTCCTAAAGGAATACCAACATAACTTTTATTTTCAATCTGACTAAATTAGAAAACTCACTTTATGCATGTATTTTAGCAAGTAGTACTGAATTTACAATATGATTTAATCAAATCATTCTTCAAATTGATTAAAGAATTTGCTATTTTCATACCCAATATAAACAAAACTAATTTTGAAAAAAATAATACTGAAAATAGTTTTGCTTTGAATGTTTACATATAAGTGAAGCTATATTCCTACTTTAAATCATACCTATTCATTCCTACATTCACTGAATAAATAATTTATTTAATAGATAACCCAGCAATGGGAACCGATTACTGAATCCCCTGCAAAACACAAGAAGTTGAAAAATATATTAAAACCACATTAAAGTTTTGGATTCTGACTGAATTCATTTTTTTTTCTCTAGTGTACAAATTTTAGCAAATGGCTTTAACCCCTCTGATTCTTAGCTTATTTGTCTACAAAGTGCTGGCACAGGATCTGCCCTTCTTTGGAATAAAGTAAGAATTAAATTGTATTTGAAAAACATAACATAACTTTCATTATTTAGAAAATGCTCAGAAGAGTGATGATTGCTTTCAATTAATATGAAAAAGACATATAAGAATTTCAATGAAAAAGCAGTTTACTTATTTTGAGTATTACATGAATGTGGGTGGGTGGAGGAAGCCAGGGAAAGCCTTTGGTAATCTGTTTAGCTCAGGTTTAATGATTGGTTATGAAAAACAGGTGTCTGCATTAGAGAGACTGTGATGGAGGCAAGGGAGAAGGCACATGAAAGATCTTATCTCAATTCAGTCTAGGTCTCCTACTGTTAGTCATAACCACCAATTTCAAACGCAGGTATTACAACATTCCCTATACAAATGAGAAACTGAAGCTCAGAAAGCATTAGTAATGTAGCCCAGTGCTTCTCAAACCATTAGTGGTGAAGGACCAGTTGCTCTTACTTCCAGCCCATTTTTAATCAATTATCAGGAAATTGATTAAAAATTTTTAAAATTACCTCATTTAATCTCCAATTGTCTTATTATATTCAACAGCCATAAAATTACAGTTTAATAAACATATTCAGAACAAATGAAAATAGGAAAAAAGAAAATAATTAAAAACAGTATAGACTGTCTATTAAATGTATATAAACAATTAATACAGATAATAATTATTAATGTCAATTTTGTTATCCCTCTTTTATAACTAAGTAGAAAGTTTTAAGTTAAAAGAAATGCATCATAATAAATGCTTAGATATATTTTGAACAAACAATATTTATGCCAATATTTCAAGTTTTTGATGTGACAAACATTTTCTACATATTCTTGTATTTAATTGAGGTTGGACTGGTGATCACACTACTTGCACAGGATATATATTTAAATATACAAATGTGTGGTTGGAATGATGCGAATTGTAGAATAATTAGTACATGGAGGTATACTGATAGCAAGGAAAGATGGCAATTTAATTTTTTTTAGCAAGCTCAGGGTATTCATCTGTAACTTTTATTCAAAATAATGGAAAGTATTCTATGTTCTCAAAATTTATCTTTGATTTTTTTTATCAGTAGCCAGCTCCACCAACATATCTCATAAAACTCACTTCATAGTTCAACTTAAGTTCTTTAAATTAAAGAAAATTTATTATATATTTTGAGTTACATGTATGTATGTGTGTATGTGTGTGTGTATATATATATATATATATATATATATATATATATATATATATATACATATATCCATATCTGTGTGTGTGTTTATATATATCCATCCATCCTTTTGGTGAAAGTAAAATCAAGTGATCTATTAAATGGTTAAACTATTCATTGATCATCTTTGTACAAATGTGTAATATCAAGATCATCATCTGCCTCATTTATAATTGTTAAATTATGCAACATGTCATAACTATCTATAAACAGTTATTCCAAATTTCTAATTTGTATATACACCCTTACTTTTATCAGTCACTGATACATTTAAAATTTCTTCACTGCATGAGAGTAATAAAATAATTAAAAATACTCCGTATAGCAGCCAATTTGATAATTAATTACTTCAGAAAAAACCTGTGCCCAACCAGTTTATCAATTTAGTTTATTCCATATTTCAAGCACTCTCACTAAAATATTCTCTACCATCATTCTTCTGCAATACCACTCACTTATCATCACCTTCCATGCTATCCTGTTATTAAAGCATTTGCCTTTGCATAATTTATATTTAAACTAACTTATACTTGACAGCTGACTTTTTTCTTGGTAAAACTTTCTCTGTGAAGCAGGACATCAATTAGCATCCTGGCACAAGCTCCTTATTCTAGATGACTACCCACAGAAAATGCTCCCACAGAAAAACTTAAATTCTGCACCACTCTGAAAGCCAACAATGCTCTCTTTTGTAGTTCTACATCATTCAGAGCTAGCTCTGTTTGTCAGCAATCAATGTGAAAAGAGATCCATCATATTACTATCATGTTGAAATTTCATATGTTCCAAAAGAATCACCATGCTAAGCTCTGAATTTATCAAGTTATAATTTTAAAATATTATGTTATCTTTATTCTCTGTAGGTTGATGTTCTCTACCATTTGCCAATTCCTGAATTTTTCAAGATATAGTTTTATTGAAAAGTGGTACTTGAGTCAACTATTTTGCTACACATTTACAAACAGACTCTTTACTACAACCATTCACTAGTTTTTTTGGTGATTGTGTACGATGATTTTATCCTTAGGAAACTGAAGTGTTATGTTATACAAAGCCTGCAAAGCAGTAATGTTTATTTGTGAAATAGTGAACATCTGTTACTGTCAGCTTTCTATTTCAATACTTTCTTCTGTCACAGAATTCTTGTGGTTTTAAATGCATTTCTTTATACCGTGTATGTAAATGCCACTAAAGTTTTGATGGTTTAATTGTTTCAGTAGCCACTTCATCTCCAAAAATGGAAGAATATTTTTTAACTGCCTCATCACCAATTACACTACAAAGCAAAATTAATATTTGAGGAATACTAAATCCAAGTAAAACTAGTTTGACTTATTTTGGTCTTCATTTCTTTTTCTTTCTCATTTTATTTATTTATTTAGATAGGTAGAACATGAGTATTCCCATATTCTCTATACCATTAAACTACATTCCTATTTATTTAATTATTTATGTATTTATTCAAGTACTCACTAAGCTGCAGAGGCTGGCCTCAAACTTATGATCTTCCAACCTCAGTCTCCAGAGTTTCTGGGATTACAGGTATGTGCCCAAATTAGACTGCATTTCTTTGAAAAAGCCATTATCACTATTATATATATATATAGACACACACACAAACACATATGAAAGAAAAAAATTTCATTTCTTTGGAAAAACTGTCTAGTGAAACTTCTTTTACCATGTATAAATTTGGGTTAAAATTTATCTCTTCATCTTTTAAATAACTATTTTTAATTTCTTATGCTACCACTGAAAGAAAGATGTGTCATGTCTTGACCAAAAAGAAAAAAAAAAAAAGCTTTTAAATCTTCTTTGCCATCTGCAAATTTGAGGATTAAATTTTAATTCCTTAATATATTCAATAATTGTAACCTACACTTTGAAAATATGTGTGAGGAAATTTTAATATGCTCTCTGAAATCAATAAGCACCCATACATTTTCTTATTTTTATTAAATTATACTTGATAAACTAATCTTAAAACACCACACATTGTCTATTGGTCCTCTTGCACATGAATAAAATGCAGCCTGTGCCCAACTGACTCATCAGGCAAGTTGAACAACACCTGGACTGACCTACACCCTGCTCAGGGAAACAGATCCCTGATCATGAGTGTGATTGCAAGAAATGTCAACTTGATTAACATGTTCCATTTCTCCTTTCTGTTCTCATTACAGACCTGTGACAACCAACTCCCAGCTTGGCACCAGTCCTCCCATTGCTCTTTAAGCAGCACAGATAGAACCCCAAGCACTTAAGTTGGTGTGTGAGAACTTACATTCTGATCCTTTTTAAGGGGCACTACAAAGACAAGCTCACAAATTTTCTGTTTTATGCTTGCCTTAGGGTATATTAGGAAAAATATAATGTATGTGACGTATCACATGCTGATGTATGGCACAGTATTATGAAGAATGAAATATCAGTGCCACCTTCTATTGCTCAAGAGTTTGGCTTATCATTTTTATACAAAAAGCTTACAAAATATTAAATTCACAGGTGAGAGAATCAAAATAACTGAAAAGATCAGATAGAGTGTGTGGTAGAGACTTTTACCTGATCCATTATCTTTTTTTTTCTTTTTTTCTTTAGTAAAAGAACTGCAGCTTTTTAGCACAGCATAAAGCACACAGAAGGGATCTATTTGTTAGCCTTCCTTGTAGCTTGGTGAGATTATGTAATTGAGTTCTATGCAATTCGACTTGAGCGAATGTGTGTTACTCCAGGGAAATCCCTATAAGAATAAGCTGACTTAAGTCCTTTGGTTGTTTGTTCTTCCCTTTTCCTCCATCCAGATGCCTGAATAAGAAAGTAATGAATGATGGGGCTGGGGATGTGGTTCAAGCATTAACGCACTCGCCTGGCATGCTTGGGGCGCTGGGTTCGATCCTCAGCACCACATAAAATAAAATAAAGATGTTGTGTCAACCGAAACTGAAAAATAAATATTAAAAAATTCTCTCTCTCTCTCTCTCTCTCTCTCTCTCTCTCTCTCTCTCTAAAAAAAAAAAAAGAAAAGAAAAGAAAGTAATGAATGAAATTCTCACAACTCTGGGTCATGTGTTCATTGGCTCACTTTGGCTTAGCAGTCAGATAGAAAACTGAGTCTCTAACTTGCAGAGACACTTAACTCTGAACTTGGTTTATATAAAAACAATTAACACATTTACATATTACTGAAATAGTGATCACCTTGGATTATTCTGTCATATGTAAGTAAAACCACCTACCTGTAAAAATGACTTCAAGGCAGAGTATAAAACCATGATCATTTGATGGGTATAGAGAGAAGCTTTAGCAGCAGCAACAAAAAGGTAAATATATGTGTTATTGAAATTTTATTATATGTATAATTACCATATAATTTAATTTTATACTTACCATCATAGACTTATACTAAATTTAAAGTCTAAAATGTGCTGTAAATCTTGTTGTAAGGAAAAGAAAGAAAGAAAGAAAAAGGAAGGCATTTCACAGCCCTTTCACTGTTTCATGGTCTATAGTGGCAACAATTTTCAAGTCTTCCTAGTAAATTAGTTCATTTTTAATCACATATATAAAAATAGCCTGGTTACATTAACCCCATCAATCCCACCCCTACTTCCTCCTATAAGTTAGGTCTAACAGTTGGACCTCCATTCTGAGAGATGACAGTCTAGCTCTCCTTTAGCCTCTTGTCCCTCGAAACCCATGACATGTTTCAGTTATCTAATATATTTTTATCTTAAACTTGGTTAGGTCAATTGTTAACATCATTGATGTCAATGCTAGTCATACCCAAATTACACAGCAATGCATAACATCATGATTGGTTTTGCTTTCCTTCACATTTTGTTTTTCTTAGAGGTAATCATTTTTTATATTTAATGTATTTATTTTCTTTTTAATATACTTAGTGCCAATTCTACATTAAAGACCCATAGGTATTATAAAACTCCTCTCAAAATTATCAATTATCTGTGTATACCCTTTGTGTGTGCTCTGAATAGGCTCTCTCATCCTTTGCTTATAGTTAGGCTGAAAATTTTCTATATATTTAAAATGGTTCCTTTTTTCATTTGTTCTTTTTAAATACACATGACCGTAGAGTGTATTTTGTCATATTATTCATACTGGAATATAACTTATTCTAATTAGGATCTCATTCTTATGGTTTTACATGATGTGGAGTTACACTGGTCGTATATTTATCCATAAGGATAGCAAAGTTATATCTGATTCATTCTATTGACTTTCCTATTCCCATCCTCACTCCCTTCCCTTCATTCCCCTTTGTCTAATCCAATGAACTTGTATTCTTCCCCTCCCCACCTTCCCTTGTTGTGACTTAGCATCTACATATCAGAAAGAACATTCTGCCTTTGGTTTTTTGGGACTGGCTTATTTCACTTAACATGATATTCTCTAGTTCCATCCATTTACCGACAAATTCCACAATTTCATTCTTCTTTATGGCTGAATAATAATACCCCATTGTGTATATAGACCACATTATCCATAAATTGTTCCTTTCTGATCCATAATTTATTCTTTAAATCATTTCCCTCTCCTCAAGTTTTACTATAAGCAATCAAGAGGAACCAGGCCATTCCTGCAACACTTTGTTTTGGAATTCCCTCAGTCAAATGTCTGAATTCCTCACTCATAAGTTTATCTTACATAAAACACTAGAACAGTACCACAACTCAACCAAGCTTGGTGCCACTTTACAACAAGGATGGTCTTTCTTCCATTTTTCTAATAACATATCCTCACTTTCATTTCAATCCTCATCAGAGTTGCCTTCGCTGTCCATATTTTTACTCTCATTCTGTTCAGGATCACTTAGCTATTCTTTAATGAGACTGAGACTTTTTCTACAACTCTCCTCCTATTATCTGAGCTCTCTCTAGAAGTGTTACTAGTGGCATATTCACAGCAATGTAGAAGTTTTCCAGCATGCACCTCGCAACTCCCCCAGCCTCTGCTCATCGGCCCATTCCCAATTGAGTCCAAAGTGGTGTTTACCTGTTTGTTATGCAGCACTCCCACTTCTTATCACCAATGTTTTAAACTTTTTTTTCTTTTTTAATTGTAAATGGACAGAAGGACTTTATTTATTTTTATGTGGTGCTGATGATCAAACCCAGTTCCTCCAACATGCTAGCCAAGTGCTCTGCCACTGAGCTACAGCCCCAACCCGACCAAATTCTTTATTTAGTCCATTGAGGCTGCTGTAACAGGATGCCATAGACTGGGTTGTTTATAAATAACAGAAATTTATATCACACAGGTTTGGGAGCTAAAAATGTCCTAGATCAAGGAGCCAGCATATCTGGTGTCTTCTGAGGGCCTACATATTGATTCATAGATAGTCATCTTCTAGCTATAAGCTCACATGGCCGAAGGAGTAAGGGGTCTTTATGAAGCTTTTTTTAATAAGAACACTAATCCCATTAATGAAGGCTCCACCCTCATGACAGAATCTCCTTCAAAAGTCCCTCCTTCCAAACACCATCATATTTGGGGTTAGGTTTCAACATAGGAATTTGAAGAGCGAAAAAAAATCCAGTCTGTTTTATTTTTCTTTAGCTATTTTTAATCTCTTTGTCCATTTAGGTCTCTGATTGTTATATTAGATATTTTCCTCAGCCATAAATCATTAGCTATTCATTTTTAAAATTCAGTAGGCTCCACTCATACCCAGGGCCTTCCTTGTTACAGAACTTGACTGGTCCTTCTTATTAAGAAACCCTTAATCTTTGTCCTTAATTTTTTTTTTTTTAGAGCCCTGGTCAGATTCCTGAAAGGAGATTTCCTCAACCTCTTGTTTATGATCAAAACTAAATGGGGAGTTATGGATTTGACTACCAAAATTTAAAATCCTATAAGAGAATACAATTATAGCCTTTCAGTATTTATTATTACTAAACTCTTAAAAAAATGCAGATGTCACCCTAAGCCCAAAAAGGGCTTTTCTTAAGAGAACAAGGCAAATAACGTGTTTTAAAGCATTCCTACAGAGCACAATTATAGTTTCTTAAAATTTACAGATAGGCCCATGATAATGCTATGGATAAAATGATGTCCAGACAGTAGGGAGAACAGTGTTAGTAATTCTGAACAAGTCAAAAGTATTTGTACAAGTTTAATATCATAAAGTCATTAGTTCAGACAACATGTGAAAGGACCAGATCATAAGATCAAGAATATAATCAGGATTGCATGAAGCTAGAGTAGGAAATGAGGAGACGGAGGGTGCAGAGGGAAGAAGGAGGAGCAGGGTGGTTTTGCACAACTGGTGCAAACTTTAAGGTACCAGTCTGTTCTCCATCAGGTTCAACCACACTCTCCTGATGGACAGAGAACAAAATTCTCAGAGATTTCTGGCTCCCTGGCCCATGTCCCACATAATGTATTGGTCTTCAACACAGAACTAAAAGTAACTAAAGGAATAAAAGGACATTTCAGATTAATCATCCAATTACTCGAAGTGCATTTTTGGCTGCTATCTATGTACTATATTTCCTGGGTTCTAAAATACCTTTAATTATAAAATACACTATCAATTTAAAAATAGTTTTGTAAAAAAATCTTCTACCACATTAGATGTACATACTTATTAAAAGATACCTCAACTTCACAAACTAAAAAATAAAGCCTAGAACTATATCTTAGAAACACAGAAATAGGCATCTACTTCTCTGTACTTGCAATTCAAGCATATCTTCAAATAGAAATTAGCACATATGATTTCATCTCCATAAATAGTACTTTAAACATTTCCTCTAAGAAAAGAAAGAGCTCTCAAGTCCTCCTCAGAGAGTTGGCCTATTTGAGTGACAAGCACAAGGCCTTCTTGCACGTCTAATAATTTAAAAACAACTATAGGAGCAATTTTAAAACTTTATTCCAAGAAATATAACTTATTCCTATAATATGGAAAATACATAAACTAAATTTGCCTAGTGACAATTAGTTATCAGAAATTTTAAACATGTCACTGAATGCAGGTATGTGACTTAGACCTCTCATAGCTGGAAGAGGCTCATGCCAAGACAGCCTTGCACACTTACCAAAGATATTAGGGGAACTGAGTGGGTAGGATAACAGATATCATTTTTTTTCTTTTGTAAAATATCATACATAACTAGATTCATAAGAATTGTTCCATCAATCCCCATCTTGGATATGAACATAGATCTTCAGAAAACACTTTGGGATGACAAGACAGAAGAAAATTCCTGGATATTATCATTCTTGAACCCATTCGGTGGCTTATTTCTTCCATTACATGGTGATAAGTATAACAGCCACAGTTTAAATTTTAATGATTATCTGAGGAATATGAAAGACTTTGTTTGACAAACTGAAGTATATCATGGAATAAAATGAAAAAGTTATGAAAAAACAATTATTCTTTAAAGAAATCAAGAAATCTACACAGATTATTTTGCTAATTATCTTGATATTTCTAAAGAGTTAGAAAGTACATAAAGCTAGTGTACAAGTGAAATATTTTTTTGGATTTTATGCTCCATATTTGAGGAGCCCTATGCATAATTATACAGTAAAGTGAGCAAGAGAAAATGGAATAACTATGCCCAATCAATGTGACTTGCTAGGGTATGTCATTTATTTTCTAGCTTTCATTGTTTAGGTGCAGACTCAGTCATTTGTTAGAAATTCGTAGATAGCTTCAAAGGTAAGACTGAATAAGAAATAAGCAATTTTGCTCTGTGTATCTCAGTGCAATTACATATCTTATATGCAGTCTATCCACAGGATGGAATACTTACAAGATAACATGGCCATTTCATAACTAGCCACATCTATTTTGCATAAATCTATAATATCTTTTTCATTATAAGAGTTGAATATGAAATAAATTCTTACAGAAGTTATACTACTTTTCTTATTCACTCAGAGCAAGGCTAGAAGTCATTTCAATAGCAGACGGACACTGGAAGAAAGAATAAAGCATCCATAACATCAGCCCCCATAACATGTAGTACTTTTAAGAAGGTCTTTTAGATATTATTACATTTTTTCCTACCATAATTTTCTCATCATAATTTTGGAATCATCCCATCATTAATCCTACCTTCATCCTTCCTTTTTTTTGAGGGGGAGCAGGTACTAGGGATTAAACTCAAGGGGACTCGACCACTGAGCCACATCCCCAGCCCTATTTTGTATTTTATTTAGAGACGGGGTCTTACTGAGTTTCTTAGCACCTCTCTTTTCCTGAGGCTGGCTTTAAACTCAAGATCCTCCTGTTGCATGACCTATATTTTGAATGGGCCTAGAAGTTGCATCACTACCTTCTGGATTAAAATATAGGTATATTCGATTGGTGGTGCCTGAGAGTAAATGCTTATACTTGCAATATAAGGGAGTTATCTAAGATTATTATCAAGAATCTTGGATTATTATTTTCAATGGTGAGAGTTAAGCTCTGCCTTTTAAGTTGAATATCACAGTAAATGAAAAGGGGTGGTCAGATGCTGGGAGCCAGAGGAATGAACTGTTCCCCAAATGTTTCTCAGTTTTGTTTGACATATAAACATGGCCTAGAAGTACATGAGAGGTTTTATGGGCCTTTCAAATTTGTTGATTATGTGCATACTGGGATATAATTCAAAATATTAGGAAAACCAAATATTTTCTTTGTATTTTTAATTAATCTTCTTTTGGTAGCATTGTACTATTAAGTAAAAAAAAAAAAAACTTAGTACTGTTAAGTACATTGTACTATTGAATTAAAAAAAAAAACTTTGGTCCAATCTATAAGTTACATATGTTTGCAGAAGTTAAGTGAGGACCCAAGAGGTATAAAGAATTATATTCTCAAATAGGTAACAGGAGATTATACAAATAAAGAACCAGAGACAAACATTTTATAAAGAAAGTGACTGTGTTATTACAAAAATGTATTATAGAATCAGTGTTAAAAGCAACTTTTAAAATCATGAAATCAATGAATCCAACTCCTCTTGAAATAAGAATTACCTCTTTACCAACCTAAGGTCATGAGCTCCTTGCCTCTGCTTGACTGCAACCAAAACTAGAGAACTCACAACCTTAAAGGCTGTCTGTACTACTTTGAGGCAATTCTACTTATAAGAAAATTCTTCCTAAAGTAGAACCCAAATCTCATTGTCTTCAACTGGGTTTCCACAAATGGACTCTGAGATGAAGATTCATGTACAGATTTATTGAAAAGTAACCCTTCCATCAGCATCCTTGGGGAGAGACGGCTGAAGGAAGTAGGGTTAAGCAGAGGGGAGAGTTAGCTGTGGTTGCAGAAGGCCTTACTTGATCTTCTTGTGACAATATGGAGCTGAGATGGTTGTTTTAAATTTTCCTGTCTGGAGTGAAAGAAGATGGGGACGGTTCTACCTCACTCATCAACCAGCCATTAGACTTGGGCTATCACCAGGAGGGAACATGCTGTTGATGATGATACTCTCTACAACTAAGGGCAATTACTAAGGAATCACCATCATGCCCAACAACTTACTCTCAGCACTCGAAGTATAGTCTCAATTCTCAAAGGGATAGTAAGCTCAACATTCATTAATACCATTAATTTTCCCCATAGATTTTCCTAATTATTCCCTATCTTCTCTTGAGAGTCAAAAGAAGTTCAATTCCTCTTCTAACTTTTTACCATTTACAATTCTCTTAAGGTTTTCTCAGTTATAATACTTGTAATCTTAGAATTACATACTGGCATGGTTGGTTCCTCTTGAAGTATAAGATATAGAGTTGAATGGATTGCCTGGATGTGTCCTCAGTCCACGGTGTCCAATGGGACAATTAGCTCCCATATGCTCTTGACATTTTATCAAGAAAACCTTCTCAACTTGGCATCTACCCAGGATGTGACAGTGAGATAACTAATTGCTTGCTATTTGACCTCCAGGAAGCTTCCTTTGAACTTACTCAAAACTGCATTGTGTTTTTGAAGAATTTCATTCCACTGTTGACTTTTTAAAAATATTTTTTGTTGTTGTTGATGTACCTTTATTTTATTTATTTATTTATTTATTTATTTATTTATATGCAGTGCTGAGAATTGAACCCAGTGCCTCACACATGTGAAGCAAGCACCCTACCACTGAGCCACAACCCCAGCCCCACCACTATGGATTTTACACAAAAGTGATAATGAGCGAATACCCATACATTATCTTGCATATTGCTGTTTTGCTTTGTCCTCTTAATCTCTTCTTGTATAGTTTTATTGTTTCCAATGGCAGAAAATCAGACATTTCTAAGAAATTCCATTTTGTTTATTTATAAAATACCAGTATAATTTTCTAAAGGTTTTGTCTGGTTTCCTACCATGGAACATGCTTGGGCTTAATGTGTATTTTATGAATAAATAGAGGTAGTTTGAGTCTAACTAATATGCACTTTACTTTACATCCCAAATCAGATAAAAACCTTCTTTCTCATATGGAATATGGGCTTTCTATTGTTACTTTCTATCTTGAAGTCAGAAACTTGATGAAATATAACAAAGACAAAAGAATTTGATAGTCTCATAATCCTGGTCTTACTTGTTTCAATTCCCTTGAACTTTCTTGTGTGCAAGAAAGCAGCTTTGTTAACAGGCTCCCTTATGATTTTGAGGTGGGATGAGAAATTCCAAACCAACTCTTCACTTTTAATTTAATTATATTGATGGAGTCTTACACTGAGAGTAACACTAGCTATCAATCAACTTTACCTACTTCTGTGCTCTGGAAAAACTCATCTCAGCTCTTTTTTCACCCTTCTTTTATCACTGTCTTCCTTTTGTGATTAAGCTGAGATCAACCATCTTTCCGAAGAGAAGTTGGTATTCAGTCCACATTCATTTTTGGTGGTCAAAGAAATTGGATGTATTTTGTCTGTGATACAGTTCACCATTAAGCAAGCTTTTGTTCCTATCGTTTTCCTCACAAATAGAACATATTTGTGATCAATATCCTATTTATGAGGGATGATTACTTCTTAGCCAATGGGGCATCACATAGAAAAAAATCAAGGAAAGGTGATAAAAAACAGTTGCACAAGGCTGACTTAATGGACCAGCCAATTCTTCACACTCTAATTCAGCCAGAATATCTGTTTTAATTGCAGTACAAAGTTTAGTTATCGAAGAAAACTTTATATAAAATTATAATCCTATGAAATTCAGAGTTATTGCAGTATAGTGCTAGGAGATGGTAAGAAAATGTCAGCTGCTTTTCAGGTAGTAGCCTTGTATATTTTTAAACCATATGTAGTGGAAATTATGTTTTGAAATTCCTCATAAACACAAGCTACATTTTTATTGCATAAAAAGGCAAGAGTGTGAAACTTTTTAGCGACCTGTTGCCATATAAAAGTATGTTGAATTTGACAAAAAAAAAAGAGCAAACTTTTTTTTCAGTAGGACAAGCAATGGTCTCATTATTTCATTTATCATAAGTCATTTAACCCTATGTCATAAGAATAATTATCCTCATTTTGTAAATTAGCGAACTGGTAGTGAAGTCAAGTGAATTGCCCAAGTTCACAGAATTAGCAAAAGTGTTATCTAGATTTAAATTCAGGTAGTCTGAAATAAAGTCTATTAACTAAACAATATACCCACCACTTCTCTAAAGAAGGAATTATTTACATATGTACACTACATATAAATTAAATTTCTTGTTGGCAAACTACCTGTATTATTGAAATAAAGTACTTCTTGTCTTTTACAAATTATACCCTTTACCTTTATGTTCACAAATTGCATCAAAATCCTTGAAAGTAAGTCAGCTTAATTTAGGGTTATCTGCCAGGATTCCTCCATGGAATCACAAGCTTATGTGAAATCACATGTTACTTTGAAGAGTTTAGTGGATGAGCACATTCAATGTCTATAAGTATTATTAGGAGTCTGAGAGAGATCATTTATTATGTAACTTTTATATGTCAATATCTCTAGATTTTATAATTTTAGACCCTAAAACAAGTAAACAGTACAAAACTCTTACTAGTAAGTAATCGAAATTTATCACTCTGCCTTGATCACAATTTTCATGATAATTTTTGCCTCTAATATTCACTGAGAGCATCCTGCATGATTTTCAAATATTATTTCATTTAATACTCACAAATCTGTGAGGTAAGTGTTATTTTTCAGTTGAGGATAAAGTCCTAAAATACTAAAATATTTTCTGAAATCTAATTCCAAGAAGGTAGTGAAGCCTGTTAGGAATTCTGGATCCACATACTCCCCACAGCAGAATGGTTCAAAATATGATGAAGACAAATAAAGTAATAGACAAATTTCCTATAAGCCTTATCAGTGTTTGTATTACTCAGGATCCAGTAAGAAGACAAAAACAAAATCACGTCAGTCATATAAAGAGGAAGAATTTGGTATGACAAATTGCTACTTGAATATAATGATACTTAAGTAATTAAGAAATGTAAGGAAGCAATCACAGAGGTAGCAATCACTCCCAATGAGTTTATTTTAAGAATGGTATAAAAAGTTGCATACTGGATGCATCCATTGCTTTAGGAAGTATCTGTGACTCCAGTAGAAGAAGCAACTGAATGCCTTTATTTTATTTGTTTATTTTTATGTGATGCTAAGGATTGAACTCAGCACCTCCCACATGCTAGGTAAGTGCTTTGCCACTAAGCTACTGCCCCAGCCCAAGTGCTAGGTGATTTTTTAAAACCCATTTTCCCCTTTTATCCTCCTTTCTATTCTTCATCCTCCTGCTACTTTAACTACATCCATTGCCATCCTGATCTTTTATCATTTGGAATACCAAATTATGGATCATAAGAAGTGATGGGCTGTAAAGAAATGATATCAAAAAGTAAAAAATAGGAGAAGGAGAAGGAGAAAAAAAATATACCGAGTAAGTTCAGAGTTGATATGTCCAATGAATGTCAGAAAAAATACTGGGTGACTTTGATTTTAACATTTTCAAACAAAGGTAGAAAGAGAAATGTTTCGCATGTATCCAGGGACTATTCTCAATATTTCTCTCCAATACATGAAGTAGGCAGCAAAATAAATTCTTTGTACTTTCACAGTCATATTGGTTACATAAATATTTTACCATCAAATCCATTTTTTTCATACAATATCCCTGTTGCTGAAATTATTTTTGCCTTTAACAATAGTATTTGGCAGGTATACAATGTAGGATGAATAATCAGTATGAAATCTTATGTTTCTTTTATGAGACTACTGTTGATGCCAAGGCATATCGAACAAATTTGTCTTATCCTCTTTAACAGATGCTGAAATATAGTTTGAAGACAAATATAATCGATAAATATGTATTAAATTGCTACCATGTGCTAGGGTCTAGACATTGAGAATACACAGAAGAATAAAACAAATAACATGTAGCTTATAGAACTTGTAAACAAGTGTTAAGTCAAGAAAAGAATGTGGGGGGGATCCAACATGGCGGCAAGTGGGGAGGCAGCGCTTTCAGTACCTCTGCAACAACGGGGTCAGAGAGACGCATGGATATGCTTAGATTCGACCTGCTGAGAAACTCCTAGCAAAATTCCACTAAAGAGAGACCGGCCGGGAATTGGTAGGATCTTGGAGGTGACAGATTGCGCTACACGAGTGAATCTCCACCACGCAGCGCAGAGGTCCAGACCCGCCAGCCGCTGCCCACGCGACTCAGCAACTGTCAGCTGCCTGCACACGGCCCCCGCGTCAGGGCGGATAGCCTCCAAGGCGCAGAGCAGCAGGAGCGGTGCAGGGACTCTAGGAAGAGGTCTCTCGCCAAGCCTTCATGAAATAGCGAACCGGGAGCTGAAGTCATATGGACTTCGGAAACAAGGAGGAGTGTCGATACTCATATCAAATAAAATAGATTTCAAGCCAAAGTTAATCAAAAGGGATAAAGAGGGACACTACATACTGCTTAAGGGAACCATACACCAACAAGACATAACAATCATAAATAT
>NW_025999862.1:7707145-7759594 GCF_001458135.2 Marmota marmota marmota
GAGGGGAGGGGAGGGGGGATAGTAGAGGATAGGAAAGGCAGCAGAACACGACAGTCACTAGTATGGCAATATGTAAATCAATGGATGTGTAATTGATGTGATTCTGCAATCTGTATATGGGCTAAAAATGGGAGTTCATAACCCACTTGAAGCAAAGTGTGAAAGATGATATATCAAGAACTATGTAATGTTTTGAACAACCAACAATTAAAAAAAAAAAAAAAAAGAAAAGAATGTGAACAAGGGACCACAGATATGGAAGAGATTTTTAAAATTTTGAAAAACACTATGTACAACTCTATGTCAATAAATTTTAGGATAAAGATGGTGTGACAATATTTAGGAAACATGAATTAGAAATAATTCTAGAGGAATTAAAAACATTAACCATTATTAATCATAAAAGAATCAAAATTTGTCAAAAAGTGGAACTCAAAATAGATGACAAGCCCAAATGAAGATACCCAAACTAATTTTTAATATCATATAATCTGAATAAATAAAGGATATAAATTTTTGATGGGTAAAAAAACATAAATGTTTGAAGTAATCTGAAATTAACACATAAATACATATATATTTATTTCAACTATGGAAAAGGAAGCCATAGTTTCTGTTCCTTTGCCTTCAACATGGAGGGAATGTTTGTTTGTTTAATATGCTTGCTCTCCACTGACCACCTCACTTACCCATGGAAGAAGGAATGTGTTATTTAGTAGGTGAGTTGAAGTTAAGGAAATTGGCATAAATGGCTCCTGAATCTCCCTTTCTATTTCTGTAGGATCTGCTTGCTTAAAGAGTCTGCTGTCTAGATTCTTTTTTTTTGGTACCCCCAAATTGAACCACATCCTCAGCCCTATTTTGTATTTTATTTAGAGACAGCGTCTCATTGAGTTGCTTAGCACCTCACCTTTGCTGAGGCTGGTTTTGAACTTGCAATTCTCCCACCTCAGCCTCCTGAGCCACTGAGATCACAGGCTTGCACCACCAGGCCTGGCAGAGTTATATAACATTACAACTACATAATATATAACCATGATTGATGGGTAGGTCAACAAATGGATACAATAGTATAATCTCAATCTTGGAATGAGAGTCAAAAAGAACATGTTGTCTGAACTAAAATATGACCAAATGTAGAATTTCTATATTTTGATCAAATTTTGGATCTCAAATCTAAAATTATGTGTGGCCTTTGGAAGAGCACAGGCAATCTTAAAGTTGTTAACATATGTTCTGATATGTTGCAATACTAGAATTATACATTTAAGGACACTTGTATATATTTACAGTTTCATGAAAAATTAGCCAAACAATTATAGGATAAAATTCCTATAATTCAATAGATTGGACAATTAACCAAACAATAATCAGGTGAATGACACTAGCACTCAGACTCATATCATAGAGGTGATTATGGAATATTATTTGCAGAATCAATCTGAAATGCATGCTTTTTCAGTGGAGTGTTTATTCCTCATGATAGAAAAGAAAATAAAATCTTAAGCAAAACACATTAAAATATAATAACTCTAAACATCTTGATTTTCTAAAGAAAGTAAAGTGTGGTCCCTTTCAATACTCAGTTGATTTATTGTTAATTAATTATAATTCATATTAAGTCATGTGGAACTAAAATTCACATTAACATTTTTGTATACTAAGAAGTTTCATTACTTAGCAAGTTTCATTTTTGTTTGGTTTTGATTTGTTGTTTTTTTTTTTGGTACTAGGTAGTGAACCCAGGGGTGCTTTATCACTGAGCTACATTCCCCAGTCCTTTTTATATTTTATTTTGAAGCAGGGTCTCACTAAATTTCTTAGGTCCTCACTAAGTTCCTGAGGCTGGCCCCAAACCTGTGGTTCTCCTTTAGCCTCCCAAGTCACTAAGATTACAGGCATACCACACCATGCCAAATCAACACTCGATAAAAAGGTTTTATAAAGCAAATAAAACCTTTAAAGTACAAATTATATTAAAAGAGAAAGAGTGTCAGGAAAAATCCATAAAATTACTTCCTTAACAAACAGTTAGGGAAAAAAACCTGACAAAGTTAAAATGGGACAAGAGCAGTAAAGACAGTGAAGGAGATCACATAGTTTAGCCCAGTATGTGAGCACAAAGCAGTGCTGGGCAGGGCAGCCATTTTGTAGTATCCACAGCCAGGCAATCTCCCTAGAAGAAATTAAATCAATACATCTCCCCACATACAGAGAGCAACAAATAAAACCATAAAGAATGCCTCTGAAATGGGTTGTCTCAGTAATCCATCCAGAAGGAAAACAGTAGAGATATTGTTTTTACCTGAAGGTTACTAAAACCCCCTCCTACCAGGTGCAGTGGTGCACACCTGTAATTCCAGCATCTCAGGAGGCTGAGCTGAGGCAGAAGGATCATAAGCTCAAAGTCAGCCTCAGCTACTTATCAGGGTCTTCAGCAACTTAGTAAGACCCTCTATCAAAATTTTAAAAAGGACTGGGGATGTGGCTTAGTGGTAAAGAACCCCTGGGTTCAATCCCTGGTATCACAAACAAACAAACAAACAAAACTCCCCTCATGATGCACAAGGGGAGTGGGGTGGAACTGACCTCAAAACAAATCACTCCCAGGGAGCACTCACCCTTTCTCAGTGCTCCCCACAACCTCTGCAACAGCACAAAGACAGGCCAATTGATACCCTCCCCCTATCACTGTGACAGGTAAAACCCTAATGATCTATAGAAGCCAGGGTTGAGACTTCTGGGCCACAGACTACAGACAGAGAGTCTGCACTCACAGGCTCCACAGTTTCAGATAGTCACTAAGAGGTTAGATATCACCAATACAAAGAAGCCAGGCAGAGGGAAGTAGGCACTCAGCGATTCATAAACAGTCAGTCATAGGAGCTCAGATGAAGGCAGCCAAACTGCCACTCTACCCTCATCCACAGAGACAGTACTCCAGTGAGCTACACCAGCCAGAGTGTCTGTTCATGTCCTTGCCCCATTTATTAATTGGGTTATTTATTGTTTTGGTGCTTAGCTTTTTGAGTTCTTTATATACCCTAGAGATTAGTGCTCTACCTGATGCGTGAGGGGTAAAAATTTGCTTCCAAGATGTAAGCTCTCTATTCACCTCACAGATTGTTTCTTTTGCTGAGAAGAAACATTTTAGTTTGAGTCCATCCCTCTTATTGATTCTTGATTTTAATTCTGGAGCTATAGGAGTTTTATTAAGCAAGTTGGGGCCTAATTCCATATGATGAAGATTAGGGCCTACTTTTATTTTCTATTAGACACAGAGTCTCTGGTTTAATTCCTAGGTCCTTGATCCACTGAGTTGAGTTTTGTGCATGGTGAGAGTTAGGGATTTAATTTCATTTTGTTGCATATGGATTTCCAGTTTTCCCAGAACCATTGTTGAAGAGGCTATCTTTTCTCCAATGGATGTTTTTGGAAACTTTGTCTAATATAAGATAATTGTAATCTTGTGGGTTGGTCTCTGTGTCCTCTATTCTGTACCATTGGTCTACCAGTCTGTTTTGGTGCCAATACCATGCTGTTTTTGTTACTATTGCTCTATAGTATAGTTTAAGGTCTAGTATAGTGATGCCTCCTGCTTTGCTCTTCCTGATACGGATTGGTTTAGCTATTCTAGGTCTCTTATCTTTTCCAGATGAATTTCATGATTGCTTTTTCTATTTCTATAAGGAATACCATTGGGATTTTGATTGGAATTGAATTAAATCTGTATAGTGCTTTTGGTAGTATGGTCATTTTTATAATACTAATTCTGCCTATCCAAGAGCACAGTAGATCTTTCCATCTTCTAAGGTTGTCTTCTGACTTCTTAGAGGATTACCATTTCTCACTCATGGTGGAAGTTGAAGTAGACATATGAGCAGAATCTTAATTCTTTCAGGAAGAAAATGGACTAGGGTTCAACTCAAGTACCCTCATATGTCTTCCTACAATCTCAATCCTCTGACATTGTTCTCTTTGCATCTCTATTTCCAAAGATCCCTGCACAACTATGTCTTGTGTATGTCTAGATTTCTCAGAGATAGAACAACCATTCCCACTCACAGCTTAACAGGCCTTCAAATTAATTTGCAAGGAGAAGAAGCTTTTTTCTTTAATAGAAATAAAGAACATTCTGGTGCCTGAAACCCCAATAAAATGTAACTGCTATCTCTTGCTTTCAATCTGAACATTATGACAGGAGTCTTGTTCATTGAGTCTGAAATAAGAGAAACTGAAGTCTTGAATCTTCAGTGTCTCTCTTTTGGCTGGGGCAGTCTGACCCTCCAGTCTCAGAATTTTTCACTCTAATCCCCAGGGAGAAACAGTATTCCCATTGCTTGCATTCTGGGTAGCTGAACTAGAAGAAATGTTGCCTCTCTCTAATCTGCCAACTTGCCCATCTTAATCCAGACTCTCACTCACCAGCTCATCTTCCAAATGGACTTCAAAAAAAAAAAACGGCTCAGATGTAGAGGTGAAAGAATTTTAAGAAAAATTTTACAAGATTCTATCCTTTAAGTGACATATTAGATTTTTGTTTATCATGTACAACCTGATGTTTTAAAATATATATATGTTTTCAAAGAACCAACTTTTAGTTTTGTCAATTTTTTCAATTGTTTCTTTTGTTTCAATTTCATTGATTTCAGCTCTGATTTTAATTATTTCTTGCCTTCTACTGAATTTGCTGTTGATTTGTTCTTCTTTTTCTAGGGCTTTGAGATGAAATGTGAGGTTATTTATTTGTTGGCTTTTTCTTCTTTTAAGGAATGAACTCCATGCAATGAATTTTCCTCTTAGTGTAGCTTTCATAGTGTCCCAGAGATTTCGATATGTTGTGTCTGTGTTTTCATTTACCTCTAAGAATTTTTAAATTTCCTGCTTGATGTCTTCTGTAACCCATTGTTCATTCAGTAGCATATTGTTCATTCTCCATGTGATGAAGGAATTTTTCTTCCTTATTTTATTGTTGATTTCCAATTTCATTCCATTATGATCAGATAAAATGCATGGTAATATCTCTACTCCTTTGTATTTGCTAAGAGTTGCCCTATGGCATAATATATGGTCTATTTTTGAGAAGGATCCATGTCCTGCTGAGAAAAAAGTATATCCACTTAATGTTGGTTGATATATTCTTTTTATATCAATTAAGTCTAAGTTATTAATTGTGTTGAGTTCTATAGTTTCTTTATTCAACTTTTGTTTGGAAGATCTGTCCAGTGGTGATAGAGGTGTGTTAAAATCACCCATGATTATTGTGTTGTGGTCTATTTGTCTCTTGAACTTGAGAAGAGTTTGATTGATGAACATAGCTGCACCATTGTTTGGGACATATATATTAATGATTGTAATGTCTTGTTGGTGAAGGGTTCCCTTGAGCAATATGTAATGTCCATCTTTATCCCTTTTGATTAACTTTGGCTTGAAGTCCATTTTATTTGATATGAGTATGGATGCCGCAGTCTGGCTGGGCACAGAATCATGAGCCACCACACAGCTTGTAGATTCAAACAGCAACTCTTTATTCCTGAACTCACACCAGCCGTCTACAATCACGTTCTGGGGAAATCCACTTTCTCTGCCCAAATTCACCCTCTGGGCTTCTGTCTCCCAAAAAATACTGTCTGAATCCCATGAGAACTCAAGGGGAACTCAGGCAGCAGGATACGCCCTATTCCCAGCAGGAATAATCTTAAACCTTAAACCTGGAACCTAAACCGGAACGCCCTAAACCCAATTATCCTAAACCGGGAACACCCTAATCCGCCCTGGTCCTTGAGCAAGGTCACCTACATGCAATGTCACTGCAAAATGTCCTATTTCCATGAGTCCTTCCACTAAGCAACATGGGGTACGCTGGCAAGGAAATTGTCATACCTACTTGGCTAATGGCTCCCAGCATATGGACACCCCTGTTTGCTTCCGAGGTCCAGGTCCATGTGAGTGGTATGATTTTTCCCAACCTTTCACCTTCAGTCTGTGTATGTCTTTTTCTTATCAGATGAGTCTCTTGTATGCAGCATATTGTTGGATCTTTTTTTTTTTTTTTTTTTAATCCAGTCTGCTAGCCTATGTCTTTTGGTTGGTGAGTTTAAGCCATTAACATTTAGGGTTACTATTGAGATATGGTTTGTACTTCTAGCCATGTTTGTTTATTTTTGTTATTTAACTTGATTTATTTTTCCTCTTTGATTAGTTTTTACTTTACTGTACTACCTCCCACTGTTGATTTTCATTGTTATTTTTAATTTCCTCTTCATGTAATGTTTTGCCAAGGATGTTTTGAAGTGCCAGTTTTCTATATTCATATACCTGTTACACATTCATATTTCTTTTTTTGAAAAATGTCAGTTCAGTACTTTTGTGCTTTTTAAAATGTGTTTTTTGCTATTGAATTGTTTAAGTTCCTCATACATTTGAAAATTGTTTCTTTATCAGGTGTTTATTGTGCCAATATTTCCACCCATTCTGAAGACTGCCTCTTCTCTTTGTTTATTGTCTCTTTTGCTATACAAAGCTTTTCAATTTGACTTAATCTCACTTGTCTAGTTTTTCATTTGTTGTAACAACATTAATGAAACTGGAGGACAGTGTGCCAGATGAAATAACCCAAGCACAGAAAGATAAATATTATATGATCTTACTCATATGTGAAATCTAAAAAAGTTGATTTCATAGAAGTGAAGACTAGAACTGCAGTTACTAGAGGCTGAAGTGGCTAAGGGGGAGAGTGACTGGGAATATATTAAACAAAAACTGTATAATTACATGGGAGTAATGTTTTTAAAAATATTGAGAATAAGCAACATATAGAGAGATATAATGTAGATAAGTAATTGCCATGGCAGGAGGTTGGAAGGGACAGGACAATTGGACTGGGGGGAAGGGTACTGATTACTAAGAAGTTGTAGAATTTCTTTTCTGGGTGATGAAAATGTTCCAACACTGATTGTGGTGATTATTATTCAACTCTGAACAGACTAAAAAACACTGGATTGTATACTTTAGTGGGTGAATTTTATGAGAGGTGGATTTCATCCCAATAATTTTTTTTAAAAAAGGAACTCTACTACTAATCAGTTCAACAATAGTTCTGATGATACAGAGGCTATTAAAACCGTGGAAGAAGATACTATTATCTAGAAAGATTCTATAGAACAATAAAAGGAGTAGATCTATAATAAATTTTCTTCTGAATAATGCTACCCTGAGATGTTATTATTTATGAAAACTCAAGTGAATGATGATTTCATGTAAGTAAATCTATCATGATTCAAAGATAAAAATATCCCAAAGTCAGTTTTTTCAGATTTTCTCTCAGTTCTCTTTCCTGGGGCAAAAAAGAAAAATCTTCTTCTTTTAACTTCACCATTTCAAGGGTAAAAACAGAAAATAGTCACTAGAGTAAGAGGTGGTTTTTCCCATTTTTCTGCTAGCTGAAAAAGAAATTACTTTAGAGATAAGTGTATTCATGTTTGCCACTAAATTAGGTGTCCTGGAACTTTCCATGTAGAAACAGTATAAACTGAAATGCTGTTCAAGGGTAAAAGTTAGACCTATCAATTTGAAGATTCTTTCTTTAAAAAGTGGTCTAATCTATATTTTTTTGCACTTAGTGAAACACTACTTGAAGTAGAAATCAATTCCTAAGTTAATTTGAATCTAAAGCTATTTGAGTATCCAAAAATTCTCACAGCACCTTAAAGCATTTTCTTATAAGATTCCATTAGGGACAAAAATATACTTATAAATACAAAGGTTACACAATGAATTTATACATATCATATAACTGAGCATACTCTGTATATAAAATATTGATGTGAATAAAATGTAACTTGGTTTTCCTAATAATTTCATATCAGTCAGCATTAGATTAAAGAAATAGAATATTAATAAATTAGCATAAGCTGCAGATAGTTGTCAGCCTCATTAGTTCTAGTTCCATCCACTCAGAATTTTCTATATTTTAACTTGTATTTTCCTAATTTGGACCAAGCTTTTAAAAAACATTAAACAAATACATAAATGCAATCAAAAATCCATATTGTAGCATGAACAATCGTGAATAATTGTATTCAGTTGAGGTTTTGACAACAAAAAATTCACAAATATAGTTAATTTATTAAATAGTTTCTTTTGTAACCTGAATAAGATTTTTAAATATTCACTTATAACTACTAAATATCTTTCATTAGAATACTACTTCAGTGAGTCTGTCCTGCTTGCACCTAATAGAAACTAATGTGTCATTAGTTTTCCTTTCCTCCAAATGAGAAATTGTTATAAACTTTAGTAAAATTTTGTGAAATCTAATAAGATAAAATGCAGTTCTTCATGAAGAAACAGACCTAGAAACTAGAAAACCATCTGCAGACTGTCTCTTCCTCTATTTTCTGTCTGTGTTTCAGGATCCCTTATCTCTAATACTGACTGCATTTCTGTTGTAGATTCCCTAATGATCCAAACCAATATTCCCAAGTTCCCCAGGACTCACTGAAGAGCCTGGCAGTATTCTCTGAAGCATACTGTCATATTTTTAGAGAGGAACATCCAATTTTTCTATATTGAAAGTTGTAAAATCATCACCATAAAGTAATCCCATCTCATAAGGGGAAAGGGAGAAATTATTTTAAAGACACAAATTTAATATGTGTTAGTAACATTTCTGTGTCTGGAACAAAATACATGACAGAGGAGGAAAGAACTGTTTTGGCTCATGTTTCAGAGATTTCGGTCCATGGTCAACTGGCTCCATTGTATTGAGCCTGAGATGAGGTAGAAGAATATCATGGCAGGCGGCATGGCAGAGGAAAACTGTTCATTTCATGAGAGCTAGGAAATGGGAGGCGGATATACTAGACAAGAAATATCGTCTTAGCACATGACCCTCATAACCCAATTCCTCCAACCATGTTCCACAACATAATGTCCATCACCTCTGAGTAACCCATTCAGCTGTCAATAGATGAATTCACTGGTGAGGTGAGAGCCCTCAGGGTCCAATCACTTCCCCAAAGCCTTACTTCTAAACATTACTGTTTTATGGAACAAACCATGAATCTTTGAGGGACATATCAGATCCAATTCATAAAAATGTGCCACTTTATTTCTTAAAATATAAATCAGATTATTCCTAGTAGAAATGTATTTGTTGTTTGAGCTATTAGAAAGCAGAAATGTTTTATAATTTTAGAAATTATTTTCTTCATTAAAAATACAAAATGCTTAAGAGTGTTAAAATTCTTTGTACAGTTAGAAAACCAATTGAATGGAAAAGAAAAGTCTATATTAAGATCCAAGTAGAGGTATATCTGTACTTTTAAAATAAAAATTCTCAAGTATGTTTTTATTCATTCTATCCACATTTGTCAAGCAAATAGTAGGTACTTAGAAATGGGAAAATAAGGGGATCCAAGATGGTGGGCTACAGGGAGGCTGCATTCTGTGTCACTCCAGGACCTGAGATTCAAGTACTGGGAATACTGTTTCTCTGCAAAGTGATTAGAGGATCCCAGACAAATGCTCCCATGAAAAAATCATGCCCCCATGCCACGCAGGTCTCCAGGCCTCAGCATCAGCACAGGACTCCTGGCCACTCATCCAAGCAGGAACTCCAGGTGCCTGAGTAGGACCAGCAGCATTAGAACCCAGGCAGGGCTCCTGGCCATCCATCTGTGTAGAAATCCTGGCCTCCACTCCTACACAGGACACCCAGCCAAAGGACACCTGGCCAGTAGCCCACAGCAAGGAACTTTGGCTGTCAATCCCATAGGGACTCCCATCTACCAACGTGGGTCTCCTACAAGCACCTCCATCTTGGGGCAGCGCAACCAGTGCCATAGTCCCATACACATAGAAGCCTGCACTTGGGGACATGGCACTGAGTCTAGAGATAGCTGCCAGCTACAATACTCTCTGCCATGGAGCTACATCTCTGAACACTCTGCTCAATGCCACCACCTGGCCCCAAGCAACCCAACATCCCATCACTGAAAGCATCCACCTTCATCTTGGGACAACTTTGTCACCATCATTAGGCGGGGCAACTCCCAGCTTGAAATACCAGCTGAAGCTTAGAAGCAATATCAAGTGCTAGAGGGGAAGATACATGAACAACAACAACAACAAAAAAAAAAAAAACAAGGGGTAAAAGTACCCTCAATAAAGCAAGATATTACATTCTTAAAATTCATAGCCAGCCCAACAAAAGAATGACAGAAAATGAGTTCAGTATGTACATAGTTAAAATGTTCTGTGAATTAAAGGATGATATAAGAGAGCAAATACAGGCAGCAAACAATCATTTTGGTTAAGAGCTACATAAGCAAATATAGAAAATTACTTCAATAAGAAGATAGAGGTTCTAAAAAAAACAGAAATTCTTGAAATGAAAGAAACAATAAACCAAATTAAAAGCCCAATAGAAAGCATCACCAATAGATTAGATCCCTTGGAAGAAAAGACCTCAAACAATGAAGACAAAATATATAATCTTGAAAACAATGTTGACCACAGTGTGAAGATAGTAAGAAACCCTGAGCAGAACATTCAAGAATTATGGGATAAGATAAAAAAAAAAAAAAATTTAAGAATTATTGGAATAGAGGAAGGAATAGAGTTCCAAACCAAAGGAGTGAACAATGTATTCAATGAAATAATATCAGAAAATTTTCCAAATGTGAAGAATAAATTCAAAAATCATATACAAAAGAGTTACAGGACACTGAATGTACAAAGTCACAACTGATCCACCCCAAGGCACATAATAATGAAAATGCCTAGCATACAGAAAGAGAGAGAGAGAGAGAGAGAGAGAGAGAGAGAGAGAGAGAGAATTTTAAAAGCCACAAGAGAAAGAAAGCAGATTACATATAGGGGGAAACCAATTAAGATATCTACAGATATTTCAACTCAAACCTTGAAAGCGAGAAGATCCTGGAACAACATATACAAGCTCTGAAAGAAAATGGATGCCAACCAAGAATCTTATATACAGAAAAACTGAGATTTAGATTTGATGATGATATAAAAACCTTCCATGATAAACAAAACTGAAAAGAATTTACAATTAGAAAGTCTGCACTACAGAACATCCTCTGCAAAATATTCCATGAGCACAAAACAAAAACAACAATGAAAATCAGCAGGGAATAATTACAATAAAGGTAATACCAATCAAAGGAGAAACCAAGTCAAGTTAAATATTAAAAATAAACACATATGACTTGGAATACAAATCATGTCTCAATAATAACCCTGAATGTTAATGGCTTAAACTCACCAATCAAAGGACATAGATTGGCAGATCGGATTTTTTTTAAAAAGACCCAACAATATGTTGCCTTCAAGACATTTATCTCATAGAAAAAGGCATCCACAAACTGAAAATAAAAGGTAGGGAAAAAACTCACCGATCACATGGACTACAGAAACAAGCAGGGGTTTCCATCCTAATATAAACTAAGGTAGACTTCAAGCCAAAGACAATCAAAAGAGATAAAGAAGGACATTTCATACTCCTTAAGGGAACCATACAGCAACAACACATAACAATTATAAATATATATGCCCCAAACAATGGAGCATCTGTGTTCATCAAACTCTTCTCAAGTTCAAGAGTCAAATTGACCACAACACAATAATTCTGGGTGACTTTAACACACCTCATTCACCACTAGACAGATCTTCTGAACAAAGCCTAAAAAAGAAACTATGAAACTCAATAATACAATCAATAACTTGACTTAACAGACATATATAGACTATTTCGTCCTTCAATAAGTGAATAAACTTTCTTCTCAGCAGCACATGGATCCTTCTCTAAAATACAGCATATATTATGTCACAAGGCAACTCTTATCAAAATACAAAGATACAACCCTAAATTAAATCAGATCATAATGGAATGAAATTAGAAATCAATGATAAAATAAAAAATAGAAACTACTCCAAGACTTGTAGACTAAATAATATGTCACTAAATGAACAACAGGTTGCAAAAGACATCAAAAAGGAGATTAAAAATTCTTAGAGGTATATGAGAACACAGATACAACATATGAAAATCTCTGGGACACTCTGAAGGCAGTACTAAGAGAAAAGTTCATTGCATGGAGTTCATTCCTTAAAAGAAGAAAAGTCAACAAATAAATGAACTAAAATTACATCTTGAAGCCCTAGAAAGAGAAGAACAAATCAACACCAAAATATAGTAGAAGATGAGAAATAATTAAAATCAGAGCTGAAATCAATCAAATTGAAACAAAAGAAACAATTGTAAAATTGAGAAAACAAAAGGTTGTTTTTTAGAAAAACTAAATACAATTGATAAATTGTTAGCCATGCTAACTAAGAGAAGTCATTTTAGCCATGCTAACTAAATTTTTAACATCCATGGTAAAAAAGGAAATATCACAACATACACTACAGAAATACAGAAGATAATCAGAGATTATTTTGAAAATTTCTACTCTGATAAAATAGAAAATACCCAAGGTATCAACAAACTTCTAGAGCCATATGATTTACCCAAACTGAATCAGGATGATATACACAAATTAAACAAATCAATTTCAAGCAATGAAATAGAAGACACCATCAGAAGCCTAACAACCAAGAAAAGCCCAGGACCAGATGGGTACACAGCTTAGTGCTACCAGACCTTTAAAAAAGAAATAATACCAATACTCCTAAAATTATTTCATGAAATAGAAGAAGACAAAAAACTTCCAAACTCATTCAATGAGGCCAATATCACCCTGATTCCAAAATCAGACAAAGACACATCAAAGAAAGAAAACTTCAGACCAATATCCCTAATAAACTTAGATGCAAAAATTCTAAAGAAAATTCTGGCAAATCAAATTAAAAACACATTAAAAAGATAGTGCACCATGATCAAGTGGGGTTCATCCCAGGGATGCAAGTTTGGTTCAACATATGGAAATTAATAAATGTAATTCATCACAACAATAGACTTAAAGATAAGAATCACATGATCATCTCAATAGATGCAGAAATAACACTTGACAAAATACAGCACCCCTTCATATTCAAAACACTAGAAAAACTATGGATAACAGGAATATGTCTCAACATTGTAAAAGCTACCTGTGCCAAGCCCCAGGCCAACATCATTCTAAATTAAAAAAAAAAAAATGAAAGCCTTTCCTCTAAAACCTGGAATAAGACAGGGATACCCTCTTTCACCACTTTTGTTTAACATAACTATGGAAACTCTAGCCAGAGCAATTAGACAGACCAGATAAATTAAAGGGATATGGATAGGAAAGGAAGAACTCAGGTTATTACTATTTGCCAACGATATGATGCTATACCAAGAAGATCCAAAAAATTTCCACCAGAAAACTTCTAGAACTAATAAACAAATTCAGCAAAGTAGCAAAGCATAAAACCAACACACATAAATCAAAGGTATTTCTGTATATCAGTGACAAAACCTATAAAAGAGAAACTAGGTAAACTATCCCATTTACAGTGGCCTCAAAAAAAAAAAAAAAAAAAAACAACTTGGGAATCAACTTAACAAAAGAAATGAAAGATCTTTAAAATAAAAATTACAGAACACTAAAGAAAAAAGTTAAAGAAGACCTTAGAAGATGGAAAGATCTCCATTGTTATGGATAGGCAGAGTTACTATTGTCAAAATGACCATAATACCAAAATCACTATTTAATGCTATTCCAATCAAAATCCCAATGACATTCCTCATAGAAATAGAAAAAGCAGTCATGAAATTCATTTGTAAAAATAAAAGACCCACAATATCTAAAGCAATCCCTGGCAAGAAGAGTAAAGCAGGTGGCATCACTATACCAAAACTTAAACTATACTACAGAACAATAATAACAAAAACTGCATGGTATTGGCACCAAAATAGACTATATACCAATGTTACAAAATAGAGGATACAGAAACAAAACCACATAAATAGAATTATCTCATATTAAACGAAGGGGCCCAAAACATATATTGGAAAAAAGATAGCCTCTTCAACAAATGGTGCTGGGAAAACTGGAATTCCATATGCAACAAAATAAAATTACACCCCTATCTCTCATCATGCCCCAAACTCAACATCAAGGACGAAGGCATTAAACCAGAGGCCCTGCACCTAGTAGAAAAAAAAGTAAGCCCAAGTCTTCACCATTTCAGATTAGGCCCCAACTTCCTTTGTAAGACTTTGATAGTGTGAAAAACAAAATCAAGAGTAAATAAATGGGATGGATTCAAACTAAAAAGCTTCTTCTCAGCAAAAAGAGACAATTAGTAAGATGAATAGAGAGCCTACAGAATGGAAACAAATTTTTACCACACACACATCAGATAGAGCACTGATCTCTAGGATATATAAAGCACTCAAAAACTTTAACACCAAAAAAAAAAAACCAAGTAAACCAATCTATAAATGGGCCAAGGAACTGAACAGACACTTCTAGAAGAAGATATACAATCAATAAACAAATACATGAAAAAAATGTTCAACATCTCTAGCAATTAGAGAAATGCAAATCAAATCTAAGATTTCATCTTACTTCAGTCAGAATGGCAGCTATTAAGAATACAAACAGCAGTAAGTGCAGGCAAGGAAGTGAGGAAAAGGCACACTCATACATTGCTAGTGGGACTGCAAATTGGTGCAGCCAATATGGAAAGCAGTATGGAGAATCCCTGGAAAACAGAATGGAATCAACATTTGACCCAGCTATTCCTCTCCTTGGTTTATACCCAAAGGACTTAAAAACAGCATACTACAGGGACACAGCAACATCAACGTTTATAGCAACACAATTCACAATAGCTAAACTGTGGAATCAACCTAGATGCCCTTCAGCAGATGAATGGATAAAGAAAATGTGGTATATATACACAATGGAATACTATTCATCATTAAAGAGAGTAAACATGGCATTTGCAGGTAAATGGATGAAGCTGAAGAATATAATGCTAAGTGAAATTATCCAATCCCCCAAACCAAATTCCAAATGTTTTCTCTGATTTAAAGATGCTGCTCCATAATATGCTGTGGGTAGGAGGGTTGAAGGATTAAATGAACTCTGGATAGGGCAAAGGGGAAAGGGAAGGGAGGGAAAGGGAAGTAGCATAAGGGTAGGAAAGATGGTGGAATGCAATGGTCATCATTACCCTAAGTACATCTAAGAAGACACAAAGGATGTGACTCTACTTTGTATATAACCAGAGATTACTCAGCATTAAAATAGAATAAAATCATGGTATTTGAAGGTAAATGGATGGAGTTGGAGAATATAATGCTAAGTGAAGTAAGCCAATTGCAAAAAAAAAAAAAAAAAAGCTGAATATTTTCTTTGATATGAAGATGCTGATCCAAAATGGGGATGGGGTGGGAACATGGGAGGAATGGAGAAACTTTAAATAGGGTAAAGGGGAGGGAGTTGGAGGAAGGGGGAGGGAAGGGGTATGTGGGTAGGAAAGATGGTGGAATGACATGGACATCATTACCCTAAGTACATGTATGAAGACACAAATGGTGTGACTCTACTTTGTGTACATCCAGAGACATGAAAAATTGTGTTCTATATGTGTACTATGAACTGAAATGCAGTCTGTTGTCATATATAACAAATTAGAATAAACAAATTAAAAATTTTAAAAAGCATGATATAAAAAATGAGAAAACAAACTTATCAAGAAAAAGTGCAAGCCCTTATAATACATACAAACTATATGGAGATAAGGAAAGTACTAAAGGCCTCTAAATGATATTATAGAGATAGGAGAGAAGAAACATGGGGGCATAAAGAATAGAATATCCAGTTCAGATTCATGGAAGGACCTAACTCTTCACCAACACTGGATGCTTGAAGGAACTACAAAAGATGAATACAAATTACAATGCCTAAATGGTGATTTAGAAAGAATTTTCATAAGAGACAGCACAAAAAAAATTCTTTACAGCTTAATTCATCAAGATTATGGAAAATTCACTTACAGGAAAAGGAAGACTTTGATAACTAATCACAGAAATAAATTCAATGTGTAAAGAGCTGTGATGAGAAAAGAAATAACAATACAAATATAATAATATCAAGATATTAAACTAGAAACAAATGTAAGTAGCTACCACTTATTTAATACTTAGGGCAGACTCTATAATTGATTTCCATGTCTTATAACACTGAATTATCAACACAAGGGGAAAATTTTTAAGTCTGTTTCATTGATGAAGAACCCGAGGTTCAGCAATGATAGAAAAAGTTAGGAAGACTATCAAAGACACTGTATGGTATAAGAAATGTGTAGCCCAATCCTAGGAAATATAAACAAATTAGGGATTGATGATTTCTTATTTGTTATCATATTATAATCATTATAACAAAGAGGAACATGATCACTTTTGTTTTTAATAAAGTAGTTTGATGGCAATATAGAGAATATAGCTGGCAATGGAAAAAAATAGACTCCTGGTGAAGTAACCAGTATAATGGCCTAATTAATAGTTTGTGTCAAAGGTTGTAAGGTGCTTAAGTATGAATTTCATATATTATTTATCTCTGAAATATCAGAACTCAGCCCAGAGCAAGGTAATAACATTCAATATATGTTTTGCTGAGTTTAACAGAATTGAGAAATAGACTAGTAGAGTAAAACACTCAGAGGGAAATAGAAAATAGCATAATGTAAGTTATTGTTCAATGCCTACTAGGTGGCTGAGGCTTAGATTTATTTTTCCATTTAATTTTCAGAGAAATACTTTAAGATTAGTATTATGTATTTTAGAGATGATATATATGATCCTCGTAAATTATTCATTGATGACAAGAATTGTACACCAAATCCATGGTCAACATGCTCAGCAAGGATGGTGATGGCCAGATACACTGCTCAAAAGACAGTGGGAGGGTTTTAAGAGAAGGAGAAAAATGTTCAAGGTCTCCGAAGACAAGGTCTTTTACTGGCATTTCATTATTTCTACCAAATTCTATTGGCCAAAGAAGTCACTGTATCAGCCTAATCCAGAGCATGACTACTAGATTGTTCCTCTTGATGGGAGAAGCTGCAAAGTCACATTGAACAGGGTAAAGATAGAAGAGATAAAGATCTGGGAACATTTTTATAATCAGCCTACCAAAATAGGGGAGTGTTTGAGCTCCTTAGGAGCTCTACTGCCTAACATTAGCAGTAAAGGACAGACATTGAGAGGAAGTGATTTTGTAATTCAGGCAAAGTTGTTCCAAGAGTAGTAGTTCAGCAAAGCTTCTCTGAAATACAGCCTCCAAGACATAGGATCCCCAGCTACTTTTGCAAATGTCCTACTGCACAAGAATAAGCATTGTTATATTGAGTGATACCTTAAAATTTTTACAATGATAGAAAAATTAATCGAAGCAATATATTTGTAACATCACTATAAGCAAGTTACATAGTACAATATGATTAACAAGCATCTAGCCTCCTCTGGCTTTGAACATTTTCCAAATCTTTCTCCCTTGGTGTAATCCCAACACAAGACCACATCTTATGACATAAAGTGCTGTTTATTTACCATTCATTCATTTTTCTACTTAGTCAACAACTTCTGGCTAATAAAATCCAAGAATGGGAATTTTTCCTAGCTTTACATCATTTAAATGAGAAGAATGACATCTATGAATCAGGGTAATCACTACTGAGATTATATATGTACCAATACCTGATAGTCAACCTTCATGTTGATTATAACTATCTTCCATATTGATTATGGTTATCTTAGTAGAGGCAGAAAGTACTGCATCAGGAAAATAATAAAATGATCAAATATTTTTAGCAATGCTCTGATAAGAACATTATATGCAGAAAAAAACCATGAAAGAGCAATTATAAAGAATGTCAAATTTGTTTAAAGTACATATTGGCTGAAGTTAAAACCAAAATGTATGTTGTCTAGAGAAGCCCCCTTGAAAAGAACGCAGCATAATTTTTTAAGAGGCAAATGAATCGAGGAAGAATGTATGAGGGTCTATAGATAGCTTAATAAGAAAAGAAACAATATTTAAAATAAATTATCATGGGTACCTCTAAGCTTAGGGAGTTCACGTTCTGATGAATATGATTTGAGAATACAGTGAAACAAGTTTCAGTATAGTCCCCTAGAAATTTTTAAATGGACTTGTTTGAAATAATAATAATAATAATAATAATAATAATAATAATAATAATAATAACCAATAAAGACCAGGGACCAATTAAATATAAGCAGCCTGACTTGCAGAGGATCTAGAGAGCTCATTACACAGATGGGCCATCAATAGTGTTGAACAATGTCCCAAACAAGGAGACAGATTGAAACAGTTTTAGATAACTATTTAGAAATATTGTTTAAGTAAAATTCCCCCCAAATGCTCTGAGTGTGTTACCATTCGACGCTGCATAAAAGTACCCTAATACTTCACAATTCTAAGAGCTTTATGAACAATTTCATTATCTTTTTCTCAGCTTGCCTGAAGGTTCCAGTGTGCAAATAATTCTCAGTTAGTTCTTTGAAAGTGCATTAAGTCTTTGAGGTCTAATGCTCTCCAGTGGCATTCAGCCTCTGAGAGTAGTAATTTACTAAATAGTAGGGTGGGGTGCTATCTCCCTTATCCAGGGAAGTGAACTGGAGCAAAGAATTAAGGGATTCCTCCATAGCCAAAAAGCTTATTACACAACTCTGGCAGCAGAACCAATGAACACAGGGCAGGAGTACTACATAAAAAAGAAAAGTGGGTTTCTCTTTGATAATATATTATTTCCAATTGGCTAATAAAAAGGAAAATGGCATATAAAAAGCATGCAATTTTGCTAATTAGATCAGCATGATCTCTGCAGTCTTCTCCAAAAGTATTCAATACTTTGGGCTATTTAAATCCATTTATCCCTTTTGAAAGGAACTAAATGGAGAGCATACTTTCAATGGTACATACAGCTTTCTTTTTTATCTAGGACAAAGAATTTCTCTCCTACTTACCAAACATCTTGTCTTCAAGGAACAGGGTTTTATTTTGCATCAGTTCAAGCTGCCCTGTCTGCCAAGATGATCCATGTTCAATGACTTTTAAAATGACTTGAACAACTCAACTCAATTGTGCTTCCCCACCCAAGCTTTTAAAAAAGCAGGGAAATTGTTTTAATATTTTCAAAGGCATCCATTTAAGATGACTTCATTTAAAGCCTAAGTGGCTTAATGGCATTCTCAGTGCTACACAAAATATCCTAACCATGAAAAAAAATTCAGTTAATATGTAGGAGTTCATTAACTTCAAAAGATATGCCTAGTATATAGAAGTCTAGTGTGGCAGTTAGGAAATTTCTGAGTAGTTAGTACTTTTTAAAAATTTTCTTAACTTAAATGAAAATGAACATACCATATTTATTATTCTAAGCATCTAATTTAAAAATAATTTTGTTGGACTAAGTACTGTACATAAATCAGAATTGAACTATAAAAAGTTGCAACTTAGGCGTAATATAAAATCTTTGCACAAACTTAATGTATCTAAGAAAGCATTTCGATTAAATTACTATGAAGTACTAAGTTAAACACACTAGCCAGATTTGTAGGGAGGTGTTTTTAAATGATAAATAACTTTTCATAAGGCAAATTATAATCAGGTATAATTTTTGATGTGTAAGTTTCACAAAATTTTTTTTCTATTTATACCAAATAGGGCAAAAACACAAATAAAAAAAAACAGGTAACCACATTAGATGATAGATAGACTCAGAGGAAAGAATCACCTGACAACTGGCTCTGACTTTACATCTTTCTAGGAAAAGAATATTTCCAGGATGCTTATTTACTTTGAAGGATAAATAATGTTAGCTACCAGCCTTCATTTGCTTCTCAGAGATACTATTTCCTTTACATCAAACAATGCTAATAACCAATTTTGTTCAAAGGTAGTATCAAACAAAGTAATCTTTGATCTTGCCTTTTAGTAGAGTTATAGGAGAATACCAAAATATATACATTTATCCTTAGCTCACCAAATTATATATATATTTAATTTCTACTTTTGGAACATTTGAAAGTGAATACTCTGAAACCTATAAGAAAACAAATTATTAAGACAGATTTTTATTTGTCATTCATCATAGTTTATTCTATAGGGGCAATTAAAACATGTGAGAAATATTATTAGTGTGTGCTATCCTATGTTAGTTACATATAAATCCAAAAATAACCCTGCTTTCAATAAATAATATTCTTTTCCTTTTGGTCTCATAACATATTGCTGTATCTTACCTCAAGTCAAAAAGAGAAAAAAATTTTACTAACATAAGGGTTCTTTCTGCTTTCTTAAATCCGTGAGACCAAATAGGCCAACTGTAAAGTGAGTTATGAGACCAAAAGGAAAAGAAGCAAACCATAAGGTTACTGTTAGTCAGTTTTCCACCACTGTGAAAAAATATCTGAGATAAACTAAAGGAGAAAAGATCTATTCTGGTTCATGTTCTCAGAGGCTTCCATCCATGGTTATTTGGCTCTGTCGTTTCTAGGTCGATGCTGAGGCAGGAGATTACAGCAAAGAGCTCTTTTTGGAGCAGAGCTTCTTACCTCACAGGGACTCGCAGAAAGTATAATGTGAAAGTAAGGGATAAGAGACAATATATCTTCTTAAAGGGCACACCCCAAAGGACCTATTTCCTCCAACTAGCCCTGCCTTCTAAGTTTCCACCACCTCCTAACAGCCATTACATTTTGAATCCCTCAATAGATTAATTCAATGATGAAGTCAGGGCCCCTATGATGCAATCATCTCCCCCAAACCCCCAACTGCCTAGAGATCCAACCTCTCAACACATGAGCTTTTGGGAGATGTTTCAGATCCGAACCATAACAGGTATGATATTGGAAACAAAGTCTCAAAGAAAAGAAAATTTAGTTTTTAACGTTAATGTCTGAGTATAATTTGGGTAGGACTAGTAATATTATTTTCTTCTCTCAGTCCTCCTGCAATTCCAGGCAATATGATCTAGAGGTGTTAGAGTAGCAAGTTTAGACTCAATCCAGTGTTGCACAGGAACACAACACACTTTTCTGAAGCTTCAAGGACTGCACTAAATTAAACCATCGGGTTTTGGTGATTTTGGCCCTTTACCTAGTAGTTAATTTACATATTCACCATTTAATCCTAACAGACTAATTTTCAATGGCCATATAACAAATCATACATATCAAAAAATTTGTGTATCTTAGTCTCCTGTACTAGGTGTAAGGCTTCTTTTTTAAATATTTTTTTTAAGTTGTCAATGGACTATTTATTTATTTATTTATATGTGGTGCTGAGAATTGAACCCAGTGCCTCATACATGCTAGGCAAGTGCTCTCTACCACTGAGTTACAAACCCAGCAATATTTTGTGGGATGAGGAATCTTGAACTCTGTGAGTTAAACGTAGACCCATGCCAAGAGTGTCTACATATCTGCAGATTAGAACAGTATTCTATATCCATTAAGAATGGTAATATAGTAGATAGAAATAACTTTCCATTGCCAAATTTACTTTAAAGTTATACAAAAGAAGTGCATTGCTCAAATTTTCTTATGCATTAATGAATGTGATATGAATTATGAGCCAATCGATCAGTAAAGATTTTTCCCACTGAAGTCATGCCTGCTTGGATACTGTCTGTTTGACATCCCAATACTAATTAGAACTAGTAGTTAAATGCAGAAAATCTAAAAATGAATACGTGTCTTCAACCTCTTGCTATACCACTTGCCAGCTGCATGACTTTAGCCTTTATGTAACTTCTCTGTGCTTCTTCTTTCCCCATCAATAAAGATGCTAACGATAATAACAAAACACATCATATAGAATTGTGAGCAAGACAAACTAATATAAACACAGAAGAGGCAATTCCAGTATAAACAATGTGAAAATCTTATTTATAACAGGAAAGAAAGTTTAGAATAACTGTTAAAAAACAGTTTGAATCCAGACTGTGTGTGGATTCAAATCCTAATTCTTCCTGTACCAGTTATAACAGAATGACCTTGGAAATGATTACTCAGTGTCTCTCTGCTTCAATTTACTCACCTGTAAAGTATGAAGCATAATACTAACAAACTCCTGTGGGGTCTTGTTTAAAGTCAATGAGTTATAAATGAAACTCTGGATGGTGCTTAGAAAATATAAAGTCATACATAAATGTCTTAAATCATAATTTTATTATTGAAACAATGTTCCAAAATTGATTTTGATAATACTGTATGGTGAATTTTCAGGAATGTAAAGAATTATAATCCAGAGAACAATTCAAAAATTCCAATATTAAAATTCTTCAAATTTATTTCTCTTGTAAACACAAAATTATAATGTTATAGTAACAATGAGAATTTGCTATAGTTGTGGAAATACATATTGACCAAGATACTAAACATGAAAACTATAAACACAAATATTTCAGACTTGTTGCAAAAAAAATATGGTGGTAAGAAGAGATGAGAATGGATGGCTGCTTTTGCAGGAAGGTCTTTATTTTTCACATTGAGATATCTGCTTTTATGTAGGAAATATGGTCAATAATATTTTTACTAAAAGAAAATGAGACCAGGGGTTTGTTTCTATGTCAACATGCTATTTGTGATATAGTACCCTAGTTTTTTAAGTGATGCCTTTGGGGGAAATAGGATAATGGGTACAAAGGATCTTTGGGTATCATTCCTTAGGTAAACCTATAACTATTTTAAGCCTTCAACTAAAAAATGTGAGTTTTTCCCAAAAATGTAATTTGACACACTATACTTTTCACCATAATGTATTAGAGAAGATGTGGATGAGGCATAGAATGAAGAAATAAAATTTAAATTGACTAATAATCTAAAATAAAATGCTACGAACTTCTGGGTTGCAACCATGGGTTTGAAAATCTGAGATATAATAAGGACAACAGAATAAGAAACACTGCTATCACCCAGGCAAGGTGCCACACCTGAATTGCCAGAGATTTGGGATGCTAAGGCAAGAGGATCACAAGTTCAAAGCCAGCCTCAGCAACTTAGCTAGGTCCTAAGTGGCTTATCAAGACCCTGTCTCAAAATAAAACATTAAAAAAGGGCTGGAGATGTGGCTCAGTAGTTAAGCACCCCTGGGTTAAATCCCTGGTACCAAAAAAATAAACAAATAAAATCAAGAAAAAAGGAAAAGAAACATTTGCTATTAACAGCACTGTTATTCAAAGATGCTGGAGGACTTAGCCCACCACCTCAGTGTTGGGGACGAATCAACAGGGTGCAGAGGGCACATGAGGAAGCACCCAGGTTGTTTGGAAGAACAGGGATTATATAGAACCCTGGGCAAGAGCCTAAACTGTGGTTTCTGAAGGAAGAAATGAGAGATGGGGTAGACATGTTTCAGACCGGCTACTTTGGATAATTTTAACTGGCCCCTTGGCATGTCTCTAGTGGTCTGGCACCTAGCTCTGGGGGACACAGGGAGGTGGATAATGGACCAAGGAGAACCCCATAAAAGAAGTGGTCCATGTGTGGCTCTGAGTTGGTTGGTTTATGTTTGGAAAGGGCATCTGTAGAATAACTCCATCTGAGGGGAGAGGAGGTAATGAGGAGGAAAGAAGCCCAGGCAAGGTGACTTAGGCATGTCACTGGGTTGTCTAAAGCAAGAAGCATTGGATATTTACATGTAGTGCAGATATTAAATAATAGAATATATAGAAGCAAGGAACATAGTGTTACGGCTTAGATGTGGTATCCCCCAAAAGCTCACTTGTGAGACAATGCAAGAAGGTTCAGAGGAGAAATGATTGGTTTTAAGAGTCTTAACCCAATCAGTGATTTAATGCCCTGATAGAGATTCACTGAGTGGTAATTGAAATGATAAGGTGTGGCTGGAGGAGGTGGGAACTGGGGCATGGGTTTGGGTATATATTTGTATCTGGTGAGTGGAGTCTCTCTGCCTCCTGGTCACCATGTGAGCTGCTTCCATCAACCACATTCTCCTGCCATGATGGTCAGTCTCACCTCGACCTCTGAGGAATAGAGCTGGCTTTCTATGGACTAAGACCTCTGAAACCCTGAGCCCTCAATAAACTCTTCCTCCTCTAATGCTGTTCTGGTCAGGGCCTTTAGTAACAATAGTGAAAAATCTGACTAAAACACATGGTTAATGCAATATGTAGTATACAAGTGCAAGCTTTCCTGGAACCATAAGTAATGCAGAAAACCAGCAAATGATGAACATACTAGAAGCAGGAAAACTCAAAAATGAATTCATAGTTCACATATTTCAAGTAGAGACTCACAGCATTTGCAGAGGCAAAAATTAAGTCGTTTTTACTAATAGTTACATAACCCTCAACTGAATGCATTCATTTACATGAATTTGTCCAGGTAATTACTTTTATGAATTAATAATGTGTGGTATATTTTCAACATACTACTTATAAATTGGTATTCTTTTAAATATCTGATTTACTGAAAAAAATTACATAAAATTATATTAAGAAATTTAATGAGCCTAAAAGAATTAACCTAAATATTAAACATTGTGAGTACTGAATGCACAGTGAAGTCAAAGCCTGAGCTTCATAACCCATTAGCTTCACCAATCGCAAATGCTTCATTCCTTCAGGACCCTCCTTGCAAGTCTTTTGACTGCGCTCTTTTTTCCATTCAACTTTCACCTTTCCCAGAATACCACTGCATAGGCTGATTTTCATCTTCTCTCAGATTCACACAAAATTTCTTCAGTGTCAGAAACATATTCTCTCTTCTGAGCTTATCCCTAAGAAAAACATACACTTGGTCTTAATGATGGGGACAAAAATATTCTGAACTTCACCCATGCAATCCTTCTTCCTTAAGTCCCATGGGCCACTCCCAGTTTCCCAGATGGACTTTTCAGAGCCTACTCTCTTGAGGCAAACACATTATTCAACTGAGGAAATTTTAGTGGGAAAAAGGGTCTTTATTATTTTATTGACAGAACTATTTTTATATGCTTCTTTACCCCACCAGCTCTTGATTTTTCTATTTGTTTGAAATTGATCAAGTGATAGTACTGTTAAACTACAATTCTCCCATTAAACTCTTTGCTTACCTTAGACAAGGTTCTAACCTGCATGTCCTTGGTCTGCAGAGTAGCAATAGAAACATTAATATATAAGTTATAGAGGTTTTGTGAAGACTAAAAAGATACAATATTAGCTAATATTATAATAATAGAATAATACTGCAAAGCACTGTAACTGACAACCATTACACAGTAAAATTTAGTTAATATGGCTGTGTTCCTCTCAACAGTCTAGATAAAAGTATCTATGATACTACACATGATACTTGGTTATTTTTGTTTCTATTTCAAATTTACTGTGGCATTAATGGTACACAATTAATTATACACATAATTCTAAAAACACTAACATTTAAAAAGGATACACAATATATTTAAGGATTTTGTCTTTCAAGAAAAACTTTAAAAGAAGTGAAAAACAGACAAGGTATGAACAATTACTATTTGCTGTGCCATTTCAACTGATTCTTCATGCATATTTCTTGGAGAAAATGAACAGAGCATTTCTACCCGAATCTACTGCATACACTTTGGCATGACTGCACATGTTATGTACACCTTTTTCTTTCCCCAGAGTTAGAACAGTCATTTCAACAAAGCATTCTGATCTCTCTAAAAAATCTGCCTATTGTTACTTGACATGGCAGAAGAGAGCTAAGTCCCAGTAACACCATGACACCTAACAACTAAGACCAATAAGAACTAAACAGCAAGAAAAAAGAGAATGGTAATGAGATAAAAGATATGATAATTATCCTGAGTGAGGAAATAATTTCACAGAAGTGACTGAGGTAGACATATATCTACCAGGTCAAGATATATATCTTGAAGATGCATAATTCCCATGTGTCAATTATACCTCAATAAAGCTGAAAATTTTTTAAATAAAATCATCACTGGAACTGGAGACTCTCATGCTAACTGAAATAAGCCAATCCCAAAAAACCAAAGGCCAAATGTTCTCTCTGATGTACAGATGCTGACTCACAATGGGGGGTAGGGATGGAGGTTCACCAAATTGGACAAGGGCAGTAGGGGGAAGAGAAGGGGGATGGAAATAGGAAAGACAGTAGAATGAATAACACAAAATATTTCATATTTATATATAAATACATAACCAATGTAACTCCATATCATGTACAACCACAAAAGTGGGAAGTTATACTACATATATGTATGATATGTCAAAATACATTCTACTGTCATGTATAACTAAAAAGAACAAATAGGGCTGGAGTCACAGCTCAGTGGTAGAGCACTTGCCTAGCATGTGTGAGGCACTGGGTTCAATTCTCAGTACCACGTATAAATAAAATAAAGGTCCACTGACAACTAAAAAAACAAAAAATTAAAAAAGAACAAATAAAAAATAAAATAAAATCATCACTTGACAATTGTAGTAATGGACCCAGGCCAGAGTCATCAATGAATGCTAAAATTGGTGGGTAAAAGTTTGATGAAGAATAGATATCCATTCTTTCATAGTCATGGAATATGTCCCTAAATATGCTCATTAATTAACACTCATTAATACATTATTAAGTATTTATTAATAAATATGACAGACTAATTGTTGGCTAATTGTTAATATTGCAAATTGTAATAACTGGAAAATATCAAATAATTAAGTAGCAACATTTACATAAATAAAAACCCAAAAGAGAGAACAAATCACCTTTATGTTAATTCCTGAAATGATATATAGAAATGAATATAGCATAGATTCTTATGCGTCTCTATATGCACAAAGCTGATATATATACAGATGCATAATAATACATATGAATATATAGCTGTATACATACAAGAATATATTTATATATGTGTGTGTGTATATATATATATATAGAGAGAGAGATGCATAAGAATATATGATAAGAAACATTAGACAATGCAAATTGAGGGAAAGTCTAATATTTGACCTATATTCTTCAAAAATTTCAAGGCTAAGAAAGTAAACATTGTTCCAAACTGAAAGTAACTAAAGCTATAAGACAACTAAATGCAACAGGTGATCGTGAATGGGATTTATTTCATACAAAGGATAGTAGTGGCATCATCAGTGAAATTTCAAAGGATTTTGTAGATTAAATGTGTTACATTAGACAAATGTTATTTTCCTGACGTTGAGATTGCACTAGAGAGGGTCCTTGTTTTGGAAAAGTATGTGCTGAAGTATGAAAGGTAGAAGTACCATACTGAAACTTACCCTCAACTGGCTTGGAAAGGTTAACAACTAGACAAAAGATACTAAGGAGCTCTTCAAACAATATTTTTTTCAAATCTTCATGTAATAAAATGTTTAAAACCATTTTTAAAAAGAATGAATAGTAAAAGGTAATTCATCAATCAATAAATAGTTTAGTTTTCTGATATATGTGTGGCTTGATAAGGTACAACTTCTTACAGTTCTACACAGCACTGCATACATTTTCCACAAAAACACTAAAATAGAGTAAACAAATACTGAAAAATCAACTGTACTTTCTTTCTTGAAGAATCATGCAATGAACAGCCCTAGAACACACTGGAATTTCAATTTAATAAGAAGCCCCACTACAAAAATATTGGTTCACAAGTGCTTGGCCATCCCCAGCAATGGCAGAAAAACACCTGCTGGAAGCTACACAGGTGGAGGTTCCCAAATCGGGACATCCCCAGTGAGCCTTATGAGCTCCTACAGACATTCTTCAATACAGATGTGGCCCACCTACTTATCTGGATGGATGACCTTGGATCTTTACCAACAGTCAGATCTCCTCTTACTCCCCATGAGAACGTGAATTACTCTTCATGGTTCTACTCCTCCTCATCCTCCTTCAGAAGATCCATTTCTTGTGATTTACTAACCATGGATTATATTTTCAACCTCTGGCAGTCCTTCAATTATTGATCTTCCCAGGATCAAGTTATGCCACATAATATAGCACCTTAAGAGAGAGAGAGAGAGAGAGATCATGACTCTAAGGTTGACCATAGTCATTAAGCCTGCTCAAATGTGGGTAAGGCCTACCCTATGTGTCACTTAGTAGTATAACAGCTTGGCCCTGGGCATTACTAGGTCTCTATGACAACCATAGGACATAAAAAATCAAGTAACCCTGGAGACACAGTTACTTAAGCACAAAGAAAGATTTCATGAACATTAAAATAAAGCTTAACTTGACAAGAATAGCTTAAACTCCCTTTATGAAAGAAGCACTTGATAACTGATCCAGACTGAATAATGGTATAAGAAAGTGGGGGGTGGGGGTGGGGGACTTTGCAAAGCTGAGAATGGTCTCTAGACAGAGACCCTTGAGTCAGATGGTCATTTGACTGTGTCTGGCCCATGTCACTGGCCTGCTCCTGCCATCTGTCCTTTAAGAGTGCTGACAAAATAAACTGCTTGAGCATCAGATAGTGTCTAAGACTCATCTTTGAAGCTTTGACATGAATTGGAAGAAACTGCTCCTGGGAAAGCAGGTCAACTAGCACAGTCTGAGAGTCCTGAATGTGACAGCTAGTATTTGACATACTGGGAATTCCCTGCTTAGAGAAAAGCAGGAAATGAAAAACAGAAGGATCATTAGTGCCCAGAGCTCATTATCATCAATGATAAATAGAGATATAGCCACACAGAAAACCCATGAGAAAATAACTAAGACAAACAGGAAGCAGAAAGAGAGGCATAGATGAGAGTCCCTAGTGAACATCCCCTTCCTACCCTGTTTGTTAGCTCTTAATGGTGGCCCCAGTTGAACCTTTTCTTCTTCTCTTAGAAAATGGAAGTTCCTACTGGAACAGAGAAAAGAAGACAAGTCAAATTAAATACACTCTTCTTCAGGTATGCTGCTGCATTTGAGGAATTCTTTGAAGCCCAAGGGTGTTCTAGATGATATAAAAGTGTGATAAATTCTCAGAAGCACAGTTAACTATAAAAACTTTTTCATATTAAAAAATGAAACAGTCTGGGCATGGTGTAGCATATATAAACCCAATGGTTCTGGAGGCTGAGGCAGGTGGATCGCAAGTTCAAAACCAACCTCAGCAAAATCGAGATGCTAAGCAACTCAGTGAAACCCTGTCTCTAAATAAAATACAAAATAGGACTGGGGATGTGGCTTAGGGCCACATCAGGTCAAGTGCCCCTGAGTTCAACCCTTATATTCCCCCAAAATAAATTAATTAAATTAAATTAAAAATTAAAAAAAATAAGAAGGGCTGGGGGATGTGGCTCTGTGGTTAAGCACAACTGGATTCAATCTCTAGTGCCCAAATAAATCCAAACAAATAATAAATAAAACAAAAATCATTGCAATTAGAAGGAATTCCATCAGTCAAGTGAAAAGGAGAATCCCAGCAGAAAGGGAGTAAGCATCAAGTCCACATGGAAGAAAAAGTAAGTCTATATAACTATAAAGAGTAAGAATTATAATGGTGAAATATGAAGCTTAAAATCTTAATAATGTAAATTAAAAATGCAATAAAAATTGGGAGGCAAAGCTAATGCATATATAGTTTAATTCTAATATAAAGGTGTCAGATTTCACAAAGTCTCTTCTGAATTGGCTTAAATGATGATGCTGTTAATTGTCTCACACACATAGAACTCCAGAGTTGTGAAGCCACCAAACCTGGTACAATCAGCACATCGATAGTAATCAAAGATCCAGATTCTTTGGTCTGTGTTCTGTGATCTTCAGCATTGGGTCAGTTTTAAGTCTAGTTCTGCTTATTATTGTAAGCAAGCACCTAGGAGTTATTCAAGTCATGTCCTCTTTTCCTCTCTCATATTTGAAAGTAGTGCCAGGACCTACAACTGTGAATATCAATCCTTCTTTCCACTGAGATCAAGGTGACAGCTCTCCAAGGTGACAGTGTTTGGACTAATAACAGCCATCAAAAGGAATAGCACTGGCTTATCAGCACAGATGGATAAGGAAGGTTCAATACCTTAATTCTGACACAGCACCCCCAGGTTCATATTTCTGGTGGAGTAAGGGTAACAGTTGTGCAAAACAGAGATCTATTAGCAAGACAGAAGGTGTAAGGAAATAGAGAAGGTGGAATGGACATTGGGTAAGAAATCCAGGATCTCAACAGATAAGAATGAAGGTGAATAAACAAAACAGCAGATTTAACTATATGATTTAAAGTTACAAATAGAATAAATAATCATTTTTTATTTCTAAAAAAAAATCCAGGTTTACTGAGGCATAGTTGACAAAGAAGAACAGTATATACTTGCCATGTACAAGGTGATGCTTTGATATACATAAACTGTGAAATGATTACCACAATCAAGGTAATTAACATATCTGTCACCTCACAGTTATCATTTATGGATTGGAATTTACATCTGATATAATACTGTCCCAATAAACATTAGTAATTATTCTCATCTAATTTAAGAGAAACAGTAGTAGATATTTCCAAAGAAATAAAACTAAAAGAGACAAAAATGCATCTTTTTTCTATAATAGATGTGGATAAAAGAGATGACTGAGAAAAAATAAAGAGGAAAATACTAAAATTAGACTTGCCAAATACTAAAAATTCTGGAAAGAGTAAAATAATATCATATTTTAATTTATGTAAAATACTAAATTATACAAAAGTTGTCTTTGTAACAAGAAATAATCCAATCCAAAATGTACTTCTCATAAATGCATTTATATAAAAAATATAATTGATAAAATTCATAAAATATCACATATATTCAAGAATAAGTGAATATAACAGAGACATATAATAGTAAAATGTACATTAGCACTGTCAGCAAAGGAGAAATCAAGTAGGTAAAATAATAAATTATAGTTATATGATATAGTTATATATAGTTATATATCATATAACTCAAAATGGATTAAAAACCTAAATGTAAGACCTAGATGGCAAAAGTGGGTAACATTTCTAATTTACAGAAGACTGATACAAATAAATTAGAAAATATAACCAAAGTAAGAAACAAGTAATGGATAGGAAAAGAAAATAATATATAGGAAAAAAAAACATAAACAGTCAAATTATTGACTGTTATTTTTCACCTAAGATATGAGATGGTGTCTATTTTATCAATGAAGTATGTAAATTTGTATTCATATATATTTGGTGTGCTCAAAAATTATTTCTAATTTTCTGAGAGACATTTTGACAATGCCATCAAAAATATATAACTTGGGGCTGGGGATGTGGCTCAAGCAGTTACGTGCTTGTCTGGCATGCGCAGTGTGCTGGGTTCAATCCTCAGCACCACATAAAATAAAAATAAATATGCTGTGTCCACCGAAAACTGAAAAATAAATATTAAAAAATTCTCTCTCTTTCTCTCTTTTCACTCTCTCTCTTAATGTGTGTGTATGTGTATATATATATATATATATATATAAAATGATCTCTTTGAACAAGCACCATACTGTTAAAAATTTACCCTAAAGATAAATTAAAGAAAAACACAAAGATGTCTTTGGACTCATACTTATAAGCACACAGAAAACTTCCTGCCCAAAAGCAGAATCCAGGTAAACATACATAAGATAAAGCAACTTGCAAAACATTTTAAATGAAGTGGTTTGATATATCCTGAAAAACAACACTTCCTTGTATGTTATTTAGGAAAAATTACAAGATACAGAACTACTCAGAAAGTCTGATTCATTCATTTTAAGAAAATATATCTAAATTGATGTCTGTGTGAGAAATTTTGTCCTTAAAGAAATGGTGAAAAAATGAATTCAGGGCTGGGGATGTGGCTCAAGTGGTAATGTGCTCGCCTGGCATGCACAGGGCATTGGGTTCCATCCTCAGCACCACATAAAAATAAAATAAAGATATTGTGTCCACCGAAAAAAAATAAATATTAAATCTCTCTCTCTCTCTCTCTCTCTCTCTCTCAAAAAATGAATTCATTTGGAAATAGAGACTTGGGGTGCAAGGGATTAAGGTTCTCAGAGTGCATATTGGAATGTCTTTGGCAATGTGGAAACTGAGAAAATAATACTCAGAAACAGTACACTGAGAAAGGCAAGACAAACCACAACCCAAATAATTCAAAGGGAGTTTGGAATTCAGAGTCCAGGATAATTACTTGCAATTCAGCCTCCAAGGACTGTGCATAAATATTAGTGTGGACTCTGGACTTTTCTATGACAATAAAAAGGTGGGATTGGTGGAGTAGTGTTTGAAGCCAATGTTTTCTGGACCTCGAGGGCAGAAGGTACCCAAATGATATTGGCCCATACTGCATCAATTTATATTTTTTATGCTCTGAAATTATACAAATTCTTTCATTTACATTAAAAGTCTCCTACTTCACTCAACCTTTACCTACAGTTATCTCCACTAGAACCAGAAAAAAATATTAAACATATTGCCATTTGCCCACAGACTTCCCTGTCTCTGAAACATTCTTTTATTTTTAAACCAAAGTCATTAAATCTAGACTTTATCTGAAACCCAGCTTAAGCCTTCATAACTGTCTAACCTTGAATAGAAGTGGACAATTCTCTTCACCTTTCTGAAGCTTAGAATTTTTTTCTTTAAAATAAAGATATTGAATTTGACATCTCTTAGTACAAAAATCCCATGGTCTTTTGTTGTATAAGTCCTAACTTTAGTCTTAAGAATCCTCTCCAATCCAGGCCTAATATATGATGGTGCATCACACTTTTTCTATCAAACAGAATGATTTTAAGATTAAGCACTTCTTAATTGCATCTAATTGACAAAGACTATATATAGAGAAAATGAAAAAATATCTTTAGTTCTTCTGCCATATTTAAATAGTATTTTCTTGTTTAAATGCAGGCCTGAAATATCCCTTTAAGTAATAATAGTACCAATCACACAGAGAATTTGTAGGAACTGTACATATAACAAAACAATTTTGAAAAGATTTCTAAATTAAAAAAAAAAAAAGACACTTATATTAACTTCCAATAATAGATTGTGTATGTATGTGTTCACCTGTACCATATGCAGTTTTTAGATATTCCAAATTTCTCTTCTGCTACAACTTTCTTCCACTGGTATTTCTTTCTATGTGTGAGTCCAAGTAAGAAATATCTCCTCATTTAAGCACCAGAAAACTCAGTCTTGCCTGTTAGAAAACCATAAGTCAATATTGATTTTCTAAATATGAGTAATTCAACAGAAGGAACAAGATGGTTTTTTTAAAAATTCACTTCAAAATAGTATTTTGTCATTGGGAAATGTTTCCTGAAATGTTCTTTGGGGATGATTTCAAATATTAACAATAGAACACTTTTATTGTGCCAAAGAGAACTTTTACACACTAGAAGAGAAAAAAAAATCCCACATTATTTTTTGGCAGTTACTACCCAAATTAAGAAGAATAAAAAATATTAATCATATGTAAGTTTATACTCAATTTGTTAAAATATAGGGTATTTAAGAGTTAAAATAAAGAACAAATGATAGGTAAAATGCACATAAAATAATCATATGTACACAAAATAATATCTCCATAAAATTTAACTAATATTCATTAGAAAATATCGAGGACAATACTATAAGACACTACTATGCTTTGTTGGAAAATAAGTACTACCTATCCTATCTTATGTGTTACAGGGAACATTCTTCATATATTAAGGCTATTCTAACTAAAACAACTTTTAAATCACTAGGATAGTTTGCCAGTAATATATATACACACACACACACACACACACACACTTTTAAGAAAATGATTTCTCAGAATCACTCCTGAGAATGCCAGATATATATGTCTTCTTCAGACTGCAAGATTACAAATCTCCTTCTGAAGTACTTCATTTTGAATAATGAAGTACTCTGGGAAAGACGTTCAATCAATGTGAATTTGGAATAATTAAGGAGGTCATTAGAATAGTTTCTAAATATATAAACAAATCAGTATACCATAGTGATATAGGCACATCAATGTTTATAGCAATGAAATTTATAATAGCCAAGTTATGGAATCAGTTCAGATATGCATCAATAGATGAATGGATTAAGAAAATTTGGTATACACACAATGAAGTTTCACTCTTCCATAAAGGAGAATGAAATGTTGGCATTTGTCAGTAAATGGATGGAACTGGAGGACATCATGCTACCTGAAATAAGTTGGACTCAAAAAATCAAGGGTCAAATGTTTCCTCTCATATACAGAAACTAGAGGAAAATAAAGAAAAAAAGGAGAGGGTCAGATATTATAAAGATACAGGAAGATCAGTGGAGCAGAAGGAAGACACAGAGAGGGAGGGAAAGGGGACCAAAAAGGGGAGGAAATGCAGAATAACTTTAACAAAATCACACTATGTACACATATAAATATATTACAGTGAATTCTGCTTCCAAGTATATGTATAAAACACCAATAAAAAATAAGAAATGAACAAGGGAATGGAAGATTAGCAGAGTGAAGGAAGGAGAATGGGGGCAGGGAGGATGGGAGGGGAAAGTGGAGGCACTGGGGACTGAAAAAGAGTAAATCAAATTCCATGCATGTATGATTTTTGTCAAAATTATTATGTATAATTATAATGCTCTAATTTTTAAAAAAGACAGAAACATATCAAATGGAGATTTACTCATTATTTCAGGGGCAAATCAATTGCCAAACAGGGTGTTCTGTAGACCATACTTCTTTCTCCAAAAACCAATGAAGTAAGTGGTTATCTTATATGGAGTACAAAAATATAACTATACAGGGCTAGGGATGTGGCTCAAGTGGTAACGCGCTCGCCTGGTATGCGCAGGGCGCTGGGTTCAACCATCAGCACCCCATAAAAATAAAGATGTTGTGTCCACTGAAAACTGAAAAATAAATACTAAAAAAAAATTCTCTCTCTCTCCTCTCTCTCTTTTATATCTATATCTATATCATCTATAAGAAAGAACAAAAACTGCACTTTTGTAATGAAATACGTTCCTATGCCTTGACCCCTCCCAACATGCTTGGACTTTTAAAGTGCTGGTTTTGTGAAGAGGTCAAATAAACCTATTAATGAAAAATGAGACTTCAACAAGACAGTATGATAAATTTAATATCATATAGATTTAAAATACAGGCTAATTTGTAAACTGAATATTATAAGATGGTACTATTCCATCTATATCTATATCCTGGATTTTTTTTTATATTTGAATTGTTGACCAAATAAACATTTTGTTGCTTCTTCTTTAGAAAACTCACTGCTTCCAGGCATAGTGCCTGTAATTATAGCAGCTAGAGAGGTGAGGCATGAGGATCATGAGTTCACCCAGCCTTAACAATTTAGTTAGGACCTTAGCAACTTAGTGAGACCCTGTGTTAAAATTAAAAATAAAAAAATGAGTTGGGGATGTGGCTCAGTGATTAAGTACATCCTGGGTTCAATCCCTGGTACAAAAAAAAAAAAAAGAAAAAAATTTGGAAAATACTAACTCAAGCAAAAACATATAATGAATGCACTCTCATTCAGAAAATATACTGAGTTTATTATTTTGGGAATGTACAAAGCAACATTGGGTACATCTATTTTCTGCATATCTACTAGAAATTCTATTTGGTTAAAGCCATCATGTTTGATAAATTCTGCCTGGGTAAGTTTGTCTCCATTAAGGTTAAAAGTATTTAAAAAAAATAGCAAAACTAACCAATAAACAGAACACATATCAACTGATAGATGTGCTTTTTGTCTAATACATATTTCTTATATAAAATCCTGGATAAACATATATATTTAAGTAGTAATATTCTGACCAGGCTCTCATAGTCATGTGCTAAAAGTACTACTTTTTTTTTCATTTTCCTAACTTTTATTGCACATGTGTTTGTGTGCATGTTTGTGTGAGTATCTACAGTGTGTGCAAATATATGGAATATGTAGTATAATGAATAGCACACATGCACACACACATCATACAAATACTATCTAATATAGTATATTTGTGTGTGTGTGTAAACACCATAGTATATGTTATATGTGTGTGTGTGTGTGTGTGTGTGTGTGTGTATATATATATATATATATATATATATATATATATATAGTAGACAGCATCTATAAATATATGAAATATATATATATGTACTTATATATAAATAAAAATAATATATATTTAACCATATGAAATTACCATTGTTTTGGATACTTTATGTGTGTATATATACATGCATGCATGTGTAGATATGATATGCATTGTAAAGTACATGATATATGTGCACATACGTGTATACCTGTATACATATACCTGTTAAGGCCTCTGTATCCATGGATTCTCCATATATGGATTCAACCAACCATGGCTCAAAAATAAAGGAAAAATAATTGCATCTGTATTGAACATTCATAAACTTTTTTCTTGCCAATATTCATTAACCAATACAGTAAAAATCTATTTACATTGCATTAGGTAGTATAAGTAACTAGATGTGACCCAAAGCATACAGTAGGATGTTTGTATGTCATATGAAAGCATCATTACTTTATGTAAGAGATATGATTTTGATAGTCAAATTAGAATATATAACATTTTAACATGTATATCTTTATTTTAATTTTTGAAGATACATTATTAATCCTCCAAACTTTTATAAAACGTTTAACCATATGAAATTACCATTTTGCTGGACACTAGTTCAGATTGACCTGGGTTTCAAACTATATCTGCCGTTTAATAGTCATACTATAATGGGAAACATTCTTAGTTTCTGTATGTATTTGTCTGGAATCAAACCATAGAGATAATAGGTCATGTGTTAAAGGGTATTATAAGATTCAAGATAAATATGAACATTTATTTCTTTAACACAATGTTCAACGATTGTTAGCTTTAATAACTAGAGGACTACAATCAATAGTTTCAGAGAATGAATCCGGCACCCAATTTGGAAGTCAGGGCATATTTCAGTATATTAAGGAAATCGCTTTCTTCTTTTTAACAAAGTCTTTGAAATATGAATTGGAGTCTCATGAAGAAATGGTTCTCCTATCACAGGATATAAAAATATCCCAAAACATTTCCCTGTAATGCACTCTTTTGCATTGGATGCTACGGTACATGGATAAGCCTATATGTGTCATATGTATAACTCAGCCAGGCAGCTCTGGCATACACAACCTTGGTTAGGGGGGCTTCTCCTCTCCCTTTAAACTAAAATGCCTGGATCTCCAGTAGAACATCAAGTTTACTTGACCAATCAGCAACAATCCAATAGAGATCTAGCTCCCACATCTGTAGCTCCTTTCTTTGTAAGAATACAATTCAATTTATGAAGAGTGCCTCAAAGAATGTCTTATATTCTGACAAATTATATTAGTCACATCTCCTATGTTAAAAAAAAGAATAGGGTGGAATGAAGAATGGAGAATCGTGCAAACATGGGAAGAAATGTTCTTTTTCATGGAGGCAGAGTGACAAATCTGAGACAGTCTACTTTCTTCTCTCTCCTGCACACATGCTAAGAGCATTCCTAAGCAGTTTTCAGTTATTTACCTCTGCCTCTGTGATTTTTATATCTCCTACTTAAGAACCAGGTCATTGGTTTAGAGAGCATTATAATAATCAATAATGTAACAAAATTAATAGTAGCAACATGTTTGTAAGATACAGCTATTAATTCCATCATAGGAATATATGTTTTGAAGGAATAGCCTTACAAAATCAAAAAAAAAGTTGGCTATGAACCTTCAATCTGTCATTGCTTAATTTCATTATTCTGTCAAGTCCTTTAATCCTCTAAGCCTGATTTTCTCTTAAAAATAATAATCAAAATACCTCTGCCATAAAATGGCTGATTTTTGTCAACTGCCTTATTATATTATCCTAAGCTGTCAGTACAGCTTATAAAGCAATTGATTAAATTAACCAGTTTCCCCAGGCTTCCCTGATAAAATACAACCCAGAAGCTTGTTAAAAACAGGTTCACAGGCCTTAAACCTAAAGTATCTTTCTGGTCTCCCGGAAATTTGCATGGTGAACAAGAAAACCAGATGCTTTTATCATTACTCAAATTTAAGAAATACCGGCTTTGGTTATTTTCAAAGTACTAATTTCTGGCTGCCAAATCAAAAGTGAGAATTCAAACTCCAGAGGAGATGCCTTATGACCATAATTTTACTAGTAAAAACCAGGTGGTTTTTATGACTAGACATGCTTGAGAAACTACTTTGGATGATTGTTTAAATCTCATGCAGCTCTCAAATTCTGTGAATACTGTACAGATTAGATTTTGAGCCAAGTTTTATAACCAGCATCCTATCCCAGAACATAAAATGCCATTTCCTCTCTGAGTGATTCAGATTACTCTACACACATAGAAGTACAATATTCAGTAAAGAAAGAAAGTTCTTCTTGCTTGTCCTGCTACTTTCCCCCTTTTAGGGGGAACCTGTAGATAACACTGTGACATGTTTGGGTTTGTTTTTGTAGGGTAGTAATAATTATCTTCCCCAAGTAAGTTTAACTGACCCTTCTTCCTGCAGGTGCTAGTCAATTCTGACATGAACCCATGTTTTCAACTGCTCACTACCCATTATAATCTATATACTGAAAATAATGCATGTGTGGCTAATTCCCCTGTAAGCAGGATGGGCATTAATTTTAAGTTGATGGTACACCATCTTTCACTGGGATACATGACATTCTACTATTTTGGTTTGGATGTGAGGTGTCCCCTGAAGGGAGACAATGCAAGAAGGTTTGGAGGAGAAATGATTGGGTTATAGCCTTAGCCTAATCAGTTAATTAATCCCATCAGGGATTAACTAAAGTGGTGAGGTGTGGTTGGAGGACGTGGGAATTGCGGGGTGGCTTTGGTATACATATTTGTATCTGCAAAAGTGACATCTCCCTCTGCTTCTTGATCACCATGATGTGAGATGCTTTCCTCTGCCACATACTCTGCCCCATTATGTTTAGCCTCATCTCAAGGCCCTGAGAAACGGAGCCTGCCTCCTATGGACTAAGACCTCTGAAACCGTGAGCCCTAAAATAAACTTTTCCTCCTCTATAGTTGTTCTTTCTGGTCAGATCCTTTAGTCGCAGCAGAGAAAAAGCTGACCGAAACATCTTCTAAATGTATAACTTTAAAATGAGGTAAACTAAATATGTAGTAATGTGAAACTGCCACTTGTTTTCACTTAATATGTATACGGGTATACAGGTAATTTGTCATATAGGCTTAGTAGGTATAGACTATATTTTCCTTCAAACACATTTGTGAAATATGTTTGTGTTATCTTGGTGTTCTTCTGCTAATGCCTTCAAAGTGCAAGAGTCAGCTGAATGTGAATATACATATAATGTCCGATGATTATTCAATAACTTTTGGAATGAAAATAAAATCATTTACTCATCTTCAATATTAGATACTTTTTGAGAGTGAAGGCTTCAACATTTTGAATACACATACCCAAAATATAGTGTTGCACCCTCAAAATAAAATAGTACTCAATAAGTATTTGGTTATAAAATAAATGATTGTGCAAGAATGATGGCTAATTCACTAGTGAAGTGAAATATATACCCTTATACTGACAACATTATACCTATGAAGTCAAGAAAGCTCCATTGAGTATTTGCAATAAATCCAGGAACCTACACTGTTTACTTTTTGTTGTTTTGTTTTCTTTTTGGTGGTTGTTGTTCGGTACTGGGGATTGAACCCACAGGTCTTAACACTGAGCCCCATTCCCAGCATTCTTCTTTCTTTCCTTTTTTTTTTTTTTTTTGAGACAGGATGTCACTAAGTTGCTTAGGGCCTCAATACATTACTGAGGCTGGCTTTGAACTTGCTATCCTCCTGCCTCAGCCTCAAAAGCTGCTGGGATAACAGGTGTATGCTACCATGCCTGGTCTACTCTGTATTTTAAACACACACGTAAAATCATTGAACAATAATTTTAAACACTCAATATATGACAGATCATTTATATTTTTAGGGGTTGTACAGGCTACTAAGAGGAAAAATCACGAAAATATAATGAACATGTAGTAATATAACAGAAGTCTTTGTGGTGTGGAGTTCACACTGTGAAGGGAAGGAGTTTCAACACTTTGGACAGCAGCTGCATTGGGATGACACATGAAAACGTTCAGAGAAGACACTGCTTGGGATAGGTTTACACATTCAAGAGGATATAAGTGGAACTGAGGGCTGAGGATGAGATACTCCATAAGATGGTGGCAACTGATGAAGGAAGCATGCTTCATTACACCTGTTATGTTGGATTCTCAGGGTCATGAGGAAAAGATGAAGAGGCAAAAGTCAACCCAGTCATTAAGGAGATCCATGTTGATCTATCCAGAAATGTGAATATTCTTTGGACAGGTAATTGAAGCAATCAGAGATGTAAGCATGGAACAAATACAAACAGATTTATACTTGATAAAGACTGCTCTGAAAGGAGAATAAGAAAGAGCAAAAAGTTACAAAACAAAGACGGAGGTTTTAGGTCTAGAAAATAAGAACTTCAAATAAAGTCCCAAACAGGATCTTTTGAAAGAGAAAGTTTAAATCTTCAAGAATGGCCTGGGGATATAGCTTAGTGGTGTACAAGGCCCTGGGTTCAAATTGCAATATCACAAAATTTATATATATACATATATATATATATATATATATATATATATATATATAAAATTTCAAAGTGCAACTCAAGCAAGAGTCAGCTGAATGTGAATATACATATAATGTCCGATGATTATTCAANATATATATATATATATATTTATATATACACACATACACATATGGTTGTAGATGTACATAATACATTTATTTAATTTATTTATTTTTATGTGGTGCTGGGGATAGAATCCAGTGCCTCACATGTGCTAGGCAAGCTCTCTACCACTGATCTACAGTTCCAGGCCCTCGACTCTCTAAAGTTTTTTTCTGCCCATGAAAGTATTCTTTTGTCCAGAAATGTGAGTTGCTTCTCGGTCATAAAAAAAAAAAAATACAATTATAGAATGAAAGCAACTAATACCATTCCAGTAGATTACTAATCTAATGTTATTTATAAATATTTGTATTTTGTTTATGTTTACAAATACTTGTAAAGCTATATGCTTTATATTCATCACCTAATACATTTTATAACAATATTTAATTTTATAGATAAGGAAAATGAAGTTTAAAAAGGTTACATTAATTACTCTGAAATTCAAGTTAGTGAGAGAGACAAAGTTAGCAATGAGTTCAAACCTGAACCCATGTTTCTGATAACTATAAGCCTTTCTTCACAAACATGAATTTGGACTATTAAGATTCATTAACATATATTTGTTTGAACATATAAAAATAGATAAAAGAAATTAACACCATCCAAGAGATTCTTTAAAAGTTTGTCAAATAACATATTCTTTGAATAAATAATTTTCTGTTTTTTTACAGTTTGATGCTTGATATGGTATAAAGACAAAATATTCAATTGTAGGATTTTTCTTTTACAATCAATCAAAGTGGTATTGTTTTATTCTCATAGATTTTCCTCAAGCAGATAATTAGTGTTATCAGTCAATGTTTCAAAGTTTCTTTAAAAACAAAACACTTCAATGTAGCCCAATTTGAGGATAAAAAGTTCCACAACTGAAAATGGCTGGAGGCAAATAAATAATATGAGACCATTATTATAATTGTTGTATAATTTCTGCAGCAAGCATATCTGAAATAATTATAGAAGCATCAAAGATTTTTCTCTTTGGATATTTCCCTCCATGATATCAGTGTTTTTAACTTTCCTGAGGCTTATTATTGTGATTTTTTTTAATCATTGTGTAATCTGTTTGTTGTGTTTTGAAAAAAATAACTTCACAAGCTGAAGTAACTTAAGTAATTACTCAACTGTTTTATAAACTATAAGGAGTGCAATTATTGTATTATAAAAATATTATAAAAATACCAAATAGATGGTAAATTGGATTACTAATAAAACATAAAAGTAGCATTTATAAGTTTATTTCTAGCCTTGCAGAAGTATTCTGCATTATTTTTATTTCTATTTAATTTAAAACAATTTTCTATTGTTTTCTTTCCAGTTCTCCACATAAAGATTGCTGACCCCACATTTACACCCTCCTTTTCCCAACAGGCTTGTGAAGTCAGACCACTGAGTCAATAAGTGAATCATTTGGATATACAAAGATGTTGTCTATCATTTATCGTCATCATAAAATATTCCAATTTCCTGCCCAATAAAATTTCTTTCTCAGTTTCTTAATAGAACATTTTTCTGTGTATAGAGTTTGTCTTCAGATGATGTGGGGCAAGTTCTGGGGACATCACCACCCTTAGTTCCTCCAATGTAAGAAAGAAACAGTGTGCTCCAAAGTAAAAATATAATGAGGGATAGAAAGGGAAGAAGTCCATTACAAATAAGAATTACATTTAACTGAAACTAATTATTGTCCAGAGCCAATAAAATGGGATTCTTTGGAGGGAATTACTAAGAGTTAATTCATAAATTTTATGAAAGTAATAAAACTTGACTTATGTAGGTACAATACAGGGCTTACTGAAACTTCAGGATAGACTGAGCACAACAGAGATTATGCATTACAAACGACAGCTGCCCCTGTGCATGTTATAATCAATTCCAATGCATGTCATAATTGATTCCAATGCAAATAGAAGCAAAATGCTGAATCTGGCTCATATGGAAACTGTCATATCTACTTTTCCCAGGAGAAGCGACAAGAAGAACCAAGTTCATAAGAATAATTATATCCATAATATATATAAATACATGTATATATGGATAAAATATTAAAATTATATTCATTAAGTATTTTAGATTGTCCTCTTTGTCTCTGGAAACCTATGTGATTCAAATCACAGATCAGGCTCACCCACTGTCTCTCTTTTTTTGAAGACAGGTTGTTCTTTGTCATTCAGTATAGCATTACAGTCAGGACAGAAAATTTCTCCGCTAATGCATTCAATCATACTGTTTAAGTAATCTACTTCTGGTTTTTAATATATACCAACATTTGTATAAATGTAGACTCTGATATTTTTGAGGGCCTTTATTACTTTTCCTATATTAAACCCATTCTACTACAATAATGTTACATTATTTAGTATATAATTTCCCTTATTACTATATTAATTGATAATAATATATGCCTGTGTCCCTAGCCATGTCTGATTAAGATTGCAACATGTACTAGGTAAAATTCTCAGGCTTTGCGTAATGAAATGAATATTGTAAAAGCTAATGTTCTTGGAAAGAGTTTAGGCCCTGCATTTGCTTTGAAGTGATCTCTAAGACATGGGAAGCCCTGAAGCAAGGGTGACTAGAGTGGGATTTCTGCTCCTATTTGGAAAGATGCAAAGAATGAGCAACTGCTCCAAGCTTCCATTGAACCACAGTGATAAAGAGGCAGCATCAATTGTGTAGAGGCAGTGAGGATATGGAGCAGTCAGAGCAGGCAATATGCAGACCTCCAGAAAGCTGTGTGAAACAAATGCCCTAACAAAGATTATAAAACTGAGTCCCTTCAACAGAATACAAACATAAGCACTAACATAAAGCACTAACAACAAAAGCACTAACATAAAGATTACAAAACTGAGTCCCTTCAACAGAATAATTATAAGTTCATAAGAATAATTATATCCATAATATATATAAATATATGTATATATGGATAAAATATTAAAATTATATTAAGTATTTAGTGAATACTTAATGAATATAATTTTAATATTTTATCCACAATAAAATATGGAGACACCAGTGTGAGACACCAGTGTCAGGGACACAAGAGCAGCATGTGAGAGTGTGACATGATCAGAAAGGAATATCTGAAGAGAAAAACCAAAGATATTTGTTCAGCCACACATGCAACAAAACCTGTGAAATTCTCAGAAGCAATTAGGAGACATTTTCAAGAAGCTAATTTCTAGGAAGTAGATATACAGAAGCTTGATTTTTTATTAAAAAATAAAAAAGAAAAGGAAAAAGTTGAGCCTATCCTTCATGTCAATCAATAACTAGAGTAATTTATTTTGTCCAGGTTTTCCCCCAAGGTAGATATACAATTACAAAGTTTTTTTAAATAACATTCAGTATAAGGACAAGGTTAACAGAGGCAATTTGTCAACACCATCTGAAGAGCTTTAAAACTCTGAAGTGCTATTAAAATATGAATACTTTTTTTCATTTATTTGTTGATTGATTGTATATCTTCTTCTGAGAAGTGTTTGTTCAATCCCTTGGCCCACCTATTCATTGGGTTTTGTTTTTTTGGTGTTAAAATTTTTGAGATCTTTATATATTCTAGAGATTAGTGCACTATCTGACATGCCTGTGGTAAGAATTTGTTCCCAATTAGTAGGCTCACCTCACCGATTGTTTCTTTTGCTGAAAAGAAGCTTTTAGTTTGAATCCATTCCATTTATTGATTTTTGATATTAATTCTTGTGCTATAGGAATCTTATTAAAGAAGTTGGGGCCTAATCTGACATGATGGAGATTTGGGGCTACTTTTCCTTCTAATAGACACAGTATCTCTGGTTTAATTCCTAGGTCCTTGATCCACTTTGAGTTGAGTTTTGTGCATAGTGAGAGACAGGGATTTAATTTTATTTTGTTGCATATGGCAAAACCTCTAGCAATTAGAGAAATGCAAATCAAATCAAAACTAATCAAAACTAATCTAATATTTCATCTCATTCCAGTCAGAATATTAAGAATATTAACAACAATAAGTGTTGGCGAAGATGTGGAGAAAAAGGCACACTCATATATTGCTGGTGGGACTGCAAATTGGTGCAGCCAATACAGAAAGCACTATGGAGATTTCTTGGAAAATTGGGAATGGAACCACCATTTAATCCAGCTACCCCACTCCTCTGTCTATACCCAAAGGACTTAAAAACAGCATATTACAGGTACACAGCCACATCAATATTTATAACAGCACAATTCACATAGCTAAACTGTGGAACCAACTTGAATGCCCTTCAGTAGATGAATGGATAAAGAAAATGTGGCATATATACACAATGTAATATTACTCAGCAATAATAGAGAATAAAATCATGGCATTTGCAGGTAAATGGATGGGGCTAAAGAATATAATGCTAAATTAAATTATCCAATCCCAAAAAACCAAATGCTGAATGATTTCTCTGATTTAATGATAATGATCCATAATATGCTGCAGTGGGGTAGGGGGAATGGGAGGATTAAATGAACTCTAGCTGGAGGAAAGGGGAGAGAAGGGAAGGAAGTGGGCATAGGGGGAGGAAAGACGGTGGAATGTGATGGGCATCATTATCCTAAGTACATATATGAAGACACAAAGGATATAAACTCAACTTTGTGTACAACCAGAGATATGAAAAATTGTGCTCTATATGTGTATAAATTGTATATGTAATGTAAATTGTAATGCATTCTGTTGTCACATGTAACTAATTAAATTTTTTTTTAAATTTAAAAATGATTTCATACCACATCTGCTGAATCACAACCAAAGGTACAGAAATAGAAGTCTTTTATTTTAACAAGTCTTCACATTGTTCTTAATGTGGCCAGTCTGATCATTGCCTATAAACTGACAGTAGAAAACACCAGTATTCATTATTGAAGTAGAAATATGTCTAAATGCATATAAAAGCTATCATGTTTGTATGTGTCTGTTGTGCCCAAGTAATATTTATGTCACTTGAAGATTCACTTTGATCACTCAACTTGTCATGAGAGCAAAAATTTTAATTATGTATGCTATTGTACAAGAAAGAGCAATACTACTTTCGTAAATGTTATACATGCATCATAACATTAAAGATGGCATTGATGTAACAGAATGAGATTAAAAAATCAGTAAAGTCTGACTAATATATAGGATCATTTTCTACATCAAAGATATTCATTTCTTAACATTCTCATTTAAAAAAACAGCAGTTTATAAAGTAATAAATAATATAAACAGCTAAGTTACAAAGTGTTCTTCAAATTCAATGCAAATTTATATTTTAAAAAAACCCTTAATATTCAAATATAAATTCAATACTTTAAAGGTAGTCTGTTGGCATAAGTAAAACAATTTAGACAGTCTTTGTGTTTTTTTTAAAGAAACATGATTTCTCATTTCTTCAGATTGAAATAAACATTCTGTCAAAACAATTATCCATTTCAAAACAGGCATTCTTCAATAGACTGTCTTTATCATCTAAAATATACTTTCTTTTGTAATTAAAAACTGTTTTGAGATGCATAAGTAACAGAAATTACTACTTTAAGCCTCAGGTCTTTACTTCCTATTTTAAACCTATTTGACAGTTTCATTCTGACACTGGAAGAGAATGATATCCAGAATGATGTTAAATAAACCAGTGTTAAGTATAATCATCAAAAAAGCTGTGCATGACTAGCTCATATGTCTATAACTCATTTTTCACTTCTCTAAGGAGGAAAAAATTATAAATTATCAGTAAATTTCTCTTTGAGGAAGAAAACAATTGAGATGTTTGGGTAAAGTAAAAACAAGCCAGTTATTAATACAAATTTCTGAATCATAATACAGAAACTCAAGTGAGAAAAAAATGTTTTACTTTAATTTATGTAAATAAGGTTAAATTTTACCACCAGGTTGACAGACATTTCATCAGATTCTTCCATGGCGCATACTTAATCCTGAGATGTGGGCATGTTAAGATTAGAATCTCAGACTATCAAATCTTTGAGAAGGAACCTATTTTCCCTTAGAGATGTACACTTGTCACCAAGTGGCAGCTTAAAAAACAGTGGTCCATGTTAACAGGGCACCTCAGAGTCCTGCTGCTCCGAAGCTTCTTATCACACTGAGGAAACTGGGATTTTTTACGAGGTTGAGAAGCTGATACTTAGGGTCTCTAAATACATGACAGAAATAGCCTGCTTTAAAAACAAAGCATCCTCTTTGGATGTTTTGGATAAAGAATCCCATTTCTCACCATTCAGAACTCCACAAAATTCTCTTTTCCCAATACTGGGAGAATTTTCCAATGTGGAATTATTTAATGTTCTTTCTCAAAACCTGTCCTCAAGAAGCTTAAGTTTGTGCTTGAAAATCAGTAAGTTTGCAAAGGCACTTTTGCTTTCGGCACAAATTCCTTACCTGAGAAAATAAAGCACAAACTTACTTTCTTCAATGGGGAGAAAACTACAGGAAAATAAAGAAAGAAATTAAAAATTTGTGACATATTTAAAATATTTTGATTAAGATTTAAAATTTCAAATACATGATCAATATTATTTGTCATTAGGGAATTTTGCAAATTAAAACCTTGGTTAGGTTAAGAAGTAGAAACAAAAGTGTTACTATGAGTTGGTGAGGATGTCAAGAAATTTGAATTCTCAAATATTGCTACTGGAAATTAAAAAATAAAATGGTATAGCAACTTTAGAAAACAGTTGAAATTTCTTAGAAATTTAAGAAACTAAGTATCATTTTTAAATTATAGAACATTAACTATAGACTTACCTGATGACACTGCATCCTTCATTTGATATTTATTCAAGTAAATGAAAAACTATGTTCATACCTACTCCTCTATACAGATATTTATAATGACCTTATTTGTAATCATGGAAGACTGAAAATGACCTACATGTTCCCCAACTTGGCAAAGATTAAATACACTGAAAACCACACAATGGAATTCTACACTGAAGTAAACAGCACACAGGCAACAACATGAGTTGAACTCAGATATTATGCTTAATAAATAAGGACAGTTGCAAAATGCTACATACTATACAATTTCATTTATATAGACTTCTAAAAGAGATAAAAATACAGGGACACAAAACAGATGAGTTATTAACAGGTATAGGAAGGATAAAGGGACTAACTACCAGGCTCTCAGTATTACACTAAAAGGATGAATTGTATTGCATATAATTGACATGTTAACCAAATGGGAAAAGGGTTAATTATAATAATGTTATTAAAATAATATAGGCACCATTGGTCCACCCACCTGTTTTGGTACCAGTACCATGCTGTTTTTGTTACTATTGCTCTGTAGTATAGTTTGAAATCTGGTATCGCTATGCTGCCTGATTCACACTTCCTGCTTAGAGTTGCTTTTGCTATTCTGAGTCTTTTATTTTTCCATATGAATTTCATGATTGCTTTATTTATTTCTACAAGAAATACCACTGGGATTTTTATTGGCATTGCATTAAACCTATAGAGAACTTTTGGTAATATCGCCATTTTGATGATGTTAGTTCTGCCTATCCATGAACAGGGTATATTTTTCCATCTTCTAAGATCTTCTTCTATTTCTCTCTGTAGGGTTCTGTAGTTTTCATTGTATAAGTCTTTCACCTCTTTTGTTAGGTTGATTCCCAAGTATTTTATTTTTTTTGAGGATATTGTGAATGGGGTGTTTTTCCTCATTTCCGTTTCAGAAGTTTTGTCACTGATATACAGAAATGCCTTTGATTTATGTGTGTTGATTTTATATTGTGCCACTTTGCTGAATTCATTTATTACTTCTAGTAGTTTCTTTGTAGACCCTTTTGGGTCTTCTAGGTATAGAATCATGTCACATGCAAATAGTGATAATCGAAGTTCTTCTTTTCCTATTTTTATGCCTTTAATTTCTTTCGTCTGTCTAATTGCTCTGGCCAGTGTTTCGAGAAATATGTTGAACACAAGTGGTGAAAGAGGGTATCCCTGTCTTGTTCCAGATTTTAGAGGGAATGCCTTCAATTTTTCTCCATTCAGAATGATGCTAGCCTGAGGCTTAGCATAGATAGCTTTTACAATGTTGAGGTAAGTTCCTGTTATCCCTAGTTTTTCTAATGTTTTGAACATAAAGGGATGCTGTACTTTGTCGAATGCTTTTTCTGCGTCTATTGAGATGATCATATGGTTCTTATCTTTGAGTCTACTGATGTGGTGAATAACATTTATTGATTTCCGTGTATTGAACCAGCCTTGCATCCCAGGGATCATGGTGCACAATTTTTTTGATGTGTTTTTGTATCCGATTCGCCAGAATTTTATTGAGGATTTTTGCATCTAGGTTCATTAGAGATATTGGTATGAAGTTTTCTTTCTTTGATGTGTCTTTGTCTGGTTTCAGAATCAGGGTGATGTTGGCCTCCAGAGACTAATCCACAAAGTTAAAACTATCTTATATTTGATAAAGGGGCTAAAAGCATGCAATGGAGGAAGGATAGCATCTTCAACAAATGGTGCTGGGAAAACTAGAAATCCATATGCAACAAAATGAAACTGAATCCCCTTCTCTCGCCATGCACAAAAGTTAACTCAAAACGGATCAAGGAGCTTGATATCAAATCAGAGACTCTGTGTCTGATAGAAGAAAAAGTTGGCTCCGATCTACATATTGTGGGGTCGGGCTCCAAATTCCTTAATAGGCCACCCATAGCACAAGAGTTAATAACAAGAATCAACAAATGGGACTTACTTAAACTAAAAAGTTTTTTCTCAGCAAGAGAAACAATAAGAGAGGTAAATAGGGAGCCTACATCATGGGAACAAATTTTTACTCCTCACACTTCAGATAGAGACCTAATATCCAGAGTATACAAAGAACTAAAAAAAATTAAACAATAAGATAACAAATAACCCAATCAACAAATGGGCCAAGGACTTGTGCTTTCTAGGCTCTGCAACTAACTTGGCTCAATCAACATTCTTTGCTGAGGTGATAGTAGGACCATTAATAACTCTCTTGTTTCTCCTTGTTGGGAAGATTCAATTTCTTTTTGGAGTTGAAGCTAAAAGCATACCAAGTACCATGGTACTGTATGTGTAATGCAGAAGGGAAGGGACATTGCTATTTGATTAATTCAAGCTCATAGTGCTTCTGTGTAACACTATTAAACATCCATCTCCTCTCTCCACATTACCCTACTAAAGAGCTCTGGGGAGGCTGTATTTAATTATTATTATGACAAACACTATTGGAGACATGCAAGCATTTTCAAGGGAGCATATCCCCTGCTAAATTTAGTTTGGCCAGGAGATAGACTTCCGAGAGTGTCTTGGTGTTTATTACTTTAATTTACAGTTGCATTATGACCTCCTGTTACAGACATGTGACCATTTCAGAAGTCATTTCAGGGGCCCCGGTTGTGGGTAAATGCCTAGGAATCTCTAGAAATTAGGAATAGTATATTTTCTCTTACTGCCTTCCTTTACATTGTTATTAATTGGTGGTCACTGAGTTTCTATTGGTAGAAAAATTCATGCAGCAGGCTGGTCTTGTTCTCTTTGGAAGAAAGCATACCTTTCATCATAAGACTACAGTTCAGTTTTTTATGGGTTGCTGGCTACATAAATTATTTTAGATTGTTTCCCATGACAGGCAGATTTGGTGCAAAAGAAAGGCGTGACCTGCAATATTTTTCATGAAAATATAGTAAAACAGATTCAGAAGATACAAAGATTTCCTGTATGCCATGCACTCCCCACACTTGCCTGGTGTTCCTCATTATCAATATCATCCACCAGAAAGTACAATTGTTACTTGATGAAGCTACAGTGGATCTTTTATGGGAAAAATTATGCAAATATGAAATGATAAAAAAATTAAATTTTTGTAGTGTGTTTAAAAATAATGCACTCTTTACCAAAGAAGATATGGAGAAGTTAATAGTGAACAATATGAAGCACATTAGTATTTTCAATTGGCTCCTTTTACTTAGTAATATACATTCAAGTTTCTTTTATGCCTTGTAATGGTTTTATGAGCTCAGTTTTAGCACTGAGTACCTTTCCATTGTATGGCTGTACTAGTTTATCTCTTCACCTTTTGAAGGATACTTTGGTTGCTTCCAAGTTTTGACAGTTATTAATGAACACACTGTAAGTATCTCTGTGAAGGTTTCTGTGTGGACATGTTTTCAACTCTTTTGAGTGAATAACAAGTAGTGTGATTGCTAGATCATATGGCGATTATGTCTAGTTTTCTAAGAAACTGCTAAACTATCTTCCAAGGTGATTGTAATACTTTGCATTCCCACTGGCAATGAACAAGGGTTCCTGTTGCTCCACATCCTCATACTGACTATGCAGGGTCAGTGTGCTGGATTTTGGCTATTTCACTGAGCGTACAGTGGAATCCCACTTGTTGTTTTAATTTGCCTTTCCTAGATGACATATGATACAGAGCATCTTTTTATGTGCTTCAGAGTTTGTCTTTTCAAAGTGTTTAAAAGAAATATGTTCAAGCTATACATTTCCCTTTAAGAAATTAAAAGTCTGAGACTTAGTATTTTACCAATTTTACATTGTATATTATGTATCTTCAATTAATATATTTTCCAATTTCTTATGTGAGTTCTTTTTTTATATAATTTTATTTTATTTATATATTTTTATGTGGTGCTGAGGATCAAACCCAGTGTCTTACATGTGCTAGGCAAGTTCTCTGCCACTGAGCTACAACCCTAGTCCCAGTTCTTCTTTTACTTATATGTTATTCAACAGGCTGTGGGAGTATCTAGTATGTGAGGGAGTGTCTAATATCTTATTAATGTTTAAATTAATACACTTGTGATCAGAGAATATGTTCTTTGATTTCAATTCTTGGTAATTATTGACAAGTTTTATAGTTGAATATTGAGTTTACTTTTGTGAATGTTTATAAGCATTTGAAAGAAATATATATTCTACAGTTAGAGAGGGAGCTTGCTACTTCTCCTTTTAATTCTTTCAGTTTTTGCTTGGTTTATTCTAAAGTTCTGCCTAGTGAATACACATCTAGTCTCGCCATGTGTTTCTGGTGAATTGACCCTTACTCTTACATAGTATCCCTTTTTAGATAAATAGCTTTTTCTTTTAGTCTATTTTTTAATTTATTTCTTACATACATGACAATAGTGGAATGCATTACATTTATAATTATCCATTCACAGCACAATTTTTCACAACTCTGTATATAAAGTATGTTCATACCAAATTATGCCATTATACATGAGCTCTCTCTTTTTTTTGCATTACAATTATTAATACACCTTTATACCACAATTTATCATATCTCTGTTTGTATATGATATGTTGACACCAAATTCACATCTTCATACATGTATTTTGCATAATGATGACCATCACATTCCTCTATCCTTGCTGTTCCCCTTCCCCCTTCCTTTCCCTCCCACCCCTATTCCCTATTAAGAAGTAATCTTCCTCCCATGCTCTCCCTCCCTACCCCACTTTGCGTCACCCCGATTATATCAGAGAGAACATTTGGCATTGGTTTTTTGGGGATTGGCTAACTTCACTTAGCATAATCTTCTCTAATGCCATCAATTTACATGAAAATGCTATGATCTTATTCTTTCTTAGTGCTGAGTATTATTTCATTGTGTATAAATGCCACATTTTTTTATCCATTCATCCACTGAAGGACATCTAGGTTGGCTCCACAGTATAGCTATTGTGAATTGTTCTGCTA
>NW_025999862.1:7763314-7773263 GCF_001458135.2 Marmota marmota marmota
CACCCCCTCTACTGTCATTCATTTCTCCCCCTTGTATTATTTTTCCCCAACCTAGATGCCCTTCAATAGACAAATGGATAAAAAAATGTGGCATTTATACACAATGGAGTATTACTCTGCATTAAAAAAATGACAAAATCATAGAATTTGCAGGGAAATGGATGGCATTAGAGCAGATTATGCTAAGTGAAGCTAGCCAATCCCTAAAAAACAAATGCCAAATGTCTTCTTTGATATAAGGAGAGTAACTAAGAACAGAGTAGGGAGGAAGAGCAGGAGAAGAAGATTAACATTAAATAGGGATGAGAGGTGGGAGGGAAAGGGAGAGAGAAGGGAAATTGCATGGAAATGGAAGGAGACCCTCAGGGTTATACAAAAGTACATACAAGAGGAAGTGAGGGGAAAGGGAAAAATGTAAGATATTTTTTAAATAACTTTTTGTATTAGGTCACAAATGTTCTCTTTATTCAGTTTACGCAAAGGTTTTATCATGAATTGACATTGAATTTTGTCCATCTACTGAGATAATCATATGATTCATCTTTTTTAGTCTGTTATAATTGTAAAATTCTGTATTGATTTTTAAATGGTGAAACCTTGATTTGTAATTAGTATATTTGCACTTGGGTTTCATTTCTCAGTATTTTATTGAAGGATTTTACAACTCTTCATGACATTTACAATGTTGTTTTATTTTCTTTCATCGTGTTTCACTAGTCTTGATATTGAGATAATTGTATCACTTAGGGAAATATTACTTCCATAGCAGTGTTCTGGAATTCATTGCATAGAATTGGTGTAGCCTCCTCTTTAAATAGTTGGTAGAATTTGTCAATGAGGACATTTGTTTTGAAGTTTTCATAGTTGAAAGATTTTCACTTACAAATTCTCTTTACAAGTTGTCTAGTTCTCTTGGTATATTTAAGATTTTTTTCTCATTTTAAGATTTGTTTTCATGTGTAAGAAATTTCATTATTGTATGTCTTGTGTGATTTTCTTTGTATTTCTTAGGCTGAGAGTTCACTGATATGCTTGAGTATGTGAGTTTACAGTTTCCATGAAATTTGGAAAAAATTAGCTTATTATTGCTGGAAAGATTTTTTTCTCTTTCTTTTCTTTCTCTATTCTGTTGAGAGCTCTAATTATTCATATGTCACTTGCAAAAGTTGTCCTCAGAACACTAATGAGTTGTTCATTTCTCTAAGTCCTTTATGTTTTATTTTTGTATCATTTCTTTTGCTCTTTCTTCTGACACCAAGGAACTTTGGTGGGTGGTATTATTATTCAAAGATCAAGACAACAGAGGACTTAGTATGTAGGGTTACTAACAGCTTCCATATCCTAAAGAGTGAATGACTAAACATTTACTTTTGCTAGACCCAACTCGATTTCTCGGCTGTTTAGTATATAGGTCCTGAATAATTCCCAGAATTGTGAAGTTAATCAATTTCACTCCCATGATGGTATTAGGTTATGTAGCACAGTTGACTTTAAGATAAGTATGTTATCCAAGTAGACTTGTCCCAATCACATGAATCCTTTAAAAGCAAATAGTCTTCATCTGGTAAGAGCAGAGAGTCAGAGAGATTAGAAGATTGAGAACATTCCACATGAATGGGATTCTCTGTTACTGATATGAAGGGGACTGAGATTCATGCACCTGAGAGCAGCCTTGAGGCTCTGGGAGTGTTTCTGGTTAATAGCATAAAAATGGGGGGTTGGTCCTCAAAATACAAGGAAATGAATTCTACTATTAACATAATTGAACTTAGAAGTGGGTAATAAGCTCCAGACGACACCTTGATTACAGTTTGAGCAGAGAACCCAGGCACACTGTGGAGGATTTCTGACCTGTAGAACTATGAGTAATACATGACTGGGTTTTTTTTTTTTAACTGCTAAAAACTGTGGCAATTTGTTATAGTATCAGGAAACTGTACAGGCAGTATGTAATGAATGTCATATACAACTCTAACTACCACTGCACAGTGGAGAAAGATTAATTTTGACTGGGACTAAGCAGAGAAGGTTTTATTGTGTATATGAAAATGAATAGGGCTTTTGATATTTGCAGGGGATTAGGAATTAAGGAAAGTAAAATTTTGGTAAATGGACTTAGTATAATAACAAAATCAGAAAAATAAAAATACATTTTTATTAGAGGAGATTGTTCACAAAATTTAAGTGTAAGCAAGACTTAGGATTAAGTTCCTCAAAGAGTAATCTAGGGCTGGTTATGCTAGAATGACTTAAAATCTTTGCTAACACATGTGTTTTGGAGATCTTCACCATGAATTTAATGAGAATTTCTGAATCTGGAATTTTTAAATATCACTTGATGATTCTTATGCTTACTAAAATTTGTTTTAAACTAAAAACCTATATTAATAATAGTGAGAAGTTTGGAAAGATTTTTTTGTGGTTAGTAGTGGTATTTGTACTTTTTTGCTTGTGATATATTTCCTTTTTCTTTTATTCTTTTTTAATATAGGATTTGATATAATCAAGGAGTATTTTAAAAGTTTCTTCTGGATATTTTAATTCAGATGATTAGAGAATGAGAATAGCTAAAAATTATAGTGTTCTCTTATAGTAAAGTTTATAACAATGCAAATAAGAATAGAATGCCTCTTATCACCCTTATATTACAAAAAAATATATATCAACAGATATTGGTGGCTAATGTGGTGTATTTGGCAATGTGCTGAGAAGGAGAAATGAAGGAGAGAATTTCATAAATGTGCTATTTTGGTGTAGTTTGGATCAGACTTAAGTAGGATTTGGATTTGAGACTTGAAAATTATGAGTTATGACAGTCTAGAATGCAACCCAGTTTTTGTTTTGTTATAGAAGCACTAAATTGGCTAGATTTTATTTTAATTTACCTAATACCAATTGGGAAGGATCAATCTAGAAATGATAATTCTATATTTTCATTTTGTATTTGTGTGAATATTTATTACCCCTGACAAGTCTCCAAATTATTATTCAACCAGTATTTTCTTACCATTAACATCATAGTTGGAACTCATGATAAATGATGATTACCTGACAAAAATACTTAGTATGAGTGGAATTATACATGGCATTAATGATCATTTTTAGACTAAATAAGTTATTTGAGGGATATATCAGCTTTTTGTCAATAGGTAATCATTATTGTCTTACATTGTTGGAGTTCTAATAGTAAAATCTGCCATTTAGATGTTTTCTTTAGTTAGGTAACTGGACAATTAGATAGGGAAATTGAGAATAAAATTGAAGGTATTCATTTGATAATGTATGAGTTCAGAAATGGGCTGTTATATGAATTCATTGAAATTTTGCTCTAATAGAATCGTACTTTTAATGTAAAATTTTAAGTAATCTCCCCTACAACTTTAAGGAGGAGCTTCTTCATCCTGCAAGGCTCCTTTCTAATTTAATAGTGAAATACATTGTAATTCTAGACCAGATTGATCACCACTGTAACTGGATCTTCATTCTGCAATCAAGGAATCTGATCTAGAGAGTTATTCTTGTTTCCAAGTAAAATGCTTATCACAAATGTTTTTGCCAGAATTATAATTTCTTTTTTAAACAAACAAACAAACAAACAAAAACCAAACCCAAAACCAAAGAAAAGAAAATATGAAGAGAAAAGCTTTCAAATGGTTGGCTGTTAGCGACAGGGCTTCTGACCTAAGCATGGTGTTAGAGATTCAGTCTGTGTGTTTGTAAGGTTAATGTTGGTGTCAGCAACTGAAGGAGTCTAGAAAAGCCTGCTACTCTAAAATGCACATGCTGACTGTTTCAGAGAAGAATTTGCAGTGGCATTGAATTGGTCCCCTAATTAAGTTCCTGTATTACTATGCTTTTCAATCTACTCTAATCTTAATATCCTTTGTGAAGCGCTACATATGGTAGAAATTGACGGGAGTAAATTCATTGATAAACTTTAACCCTAACATTTGCACGTGTGTGCACACACACACCACACACATGCGCGCTCGCACACACACAAGCTTATTGTATTTAACACTGAGGATATTCTATCAACCATTATTTTATAAATTTCTAGGATTGCCTGGTTATTTCTATAATGTATTGTTTACTTTTATTCTTTAACATCCTATTGAAATCTATCCTCCTCCTTTTTGATATATTTTTTTTCACCTCTGTAAAACCACCCTCATGATTTCTCCCTAGTCTTGGCTGCCATTATTCTTTACCTGTGCTACTCCAGTACCTTCCAACATATCCCATTTTGGTTGCTTTCTCTCAGTTTTCCTTACCAAATTATATTATCTTCAAAACAAAATCCAGAGCCTGTCATTCCTCTGCATCTGAGCATTTTAATAAATTTCTATTACTCTAGAGATAAAGAGCAAGGTTATTGTATTTCCTTATAAGGAATTTTGTGAATTGCTTTCGAACACTGTTGTTGCATGTTCCACCAAATCCACCCTCATGGTCCATTCTCAGTCAAGGTTAGCATTGTTTATTGGGAGCCTTATACTTCCTCCTGCCCCATGGTCTGTGCACTTTCTGTGGCCTAGAATACTGCAGTTTTCTTTCCCACTCATGTCTACAAACACACACACACACACACACATATACACACACACTGCTAATTCAACATTATTCTTGAAAATTTCATAAATCAGATCAAATGCCCTGCTAAAAATAGCCTTCAGCAGTTCTTCCAAACTAGGTCATATCATGTTCTATGTATTTATAGTACTCTGCCTTCTGAGTCTTGTCACAGTTTTTAAATACTTGTCTGATAATTTGCTTTTTGTCTGCTTTCCTAATAAATAATATGTTCTATGAAGATTGAAAGTATTCCTACTTTTCCTAATATTTAATTAGTAGCTTGTAACCCAGGATCTGGCATAATTAATAGTTGACAAAGGAATATTTGAGTAATTAATTCTGGCAATAGATTAATTTTAATGATATAAACGAGACTAGTCTTAATAAAACAAAATGCTATTTTAAACCAATAAAAATATGATCAGGTAAATAAGTATAGGTAATATAATATTGCACTACATTTTTGTTCTTATTGTGTCTTATCTATGAAAAAATAATAATTTGTGTATATCCACTCCAAAATGAAGTTAAATAACTAACTTTTTTTTTACAAAGTTTCTCATTTGTATCATGCTACATCAGATTTATTCAACTTTCTCTAAGAAATGTGAAGGCATGAATTTTTCATTTTTTGATTTAGATAGCTCTAGTATACTTGGGAGTAAATTTTCTGAAAAAGGATGAAGAAGAAAATATAATTTGGAAATAGAAAACAAAAAGAAACTAGATCACAATCTATGGTCTCTGTTGAACTTCCTAGGAACACAAGTGGTAGTGGCATTTGGAAGACAATAGACTAGAGCAACTGCCTAAGATGAAATTTCATGGTACAGATTTCAAGTGACAAGTTTATAGAGTGATCTGGTGTGGAAACTCACTTCTAAGTTTAATACCTTTTACACTCTACCAATTTTACTAGTTTTTTTTTTTTTTTTTTAAGTTACAACACAGAAAACAGAGGTAATCCAGAATGATCTCCTTTATGGTAACAAAAGAATAATGAATTCCTGAGAAATACCAGCTTTACAGCATATCACAAAGATTCTGGTTTAAATGGGATAAATAACAATATTATCATGAAGAGATAATTATAGCATATAATACATCCTTTAAAATATTAATTGTACATTTTGGGAGCTTTATTTTTCTTTTCAAATGCTCCAGGTTAATTATTGCTCATAAAGTAACATTCTGTTCACTGTTGAACTGATTTAAGAAAACCTGAGGCCTTTTCTCCAAATCATAGAGGAGCTGAAATGAAGATGGCTGTTAAAAGTCAGCAGCACTTTTCATGCTTTGCTTTTAAAATGACGATTAAGGAAGAAAATGCACATAAAATTTTCTCACTAAGACTATTACAATTAGTGCTGGGTGATAAGTTATTTTATAAAATGTAGGAAGGAATGCCTGGTCCCTTTCTAACTTAGGGTAGTTTGAGAGCCTTGGCCTCTGCAGTGGAATGCATTACTGGTTCTAGAAGGATGTACTTATGTGACATTCAGAGCCATAACATTAGATGCTCATTAGATTGAACATATTTCCAGTCATTCTGGTATAATCCTGTTCTGGAAAATGCATAGCTAAACTCATTCAGCATTTATTGAAATAAAATATTCTCTCTGACCAGGAAATATAAACAAGGCTTGTGAAAATGAACACTGGTCTGTGATAGGGCTAAGTTTTACATGTTTTCATCCATACACAACTTATCTGGTTACACCAGAAATGTGTTCCCAAAGTTATAAATAGAACAGAGTATAAATTGAGCATCAGTTATTGCAAACCAATTTTTATGCTTGGAAAAACACTACCTATGAATGTGAATGCTTCAAAGGTAGAAACCATGGGATACCCTATCATATTTTGGGTAGGAGACTTGATGAACATAGTACTTAAAATACAAATAAGATTATAACAAGATGGAGCCATTAAAAAGATTAAAGTAACTGTTCACTGTAGAAATCATCTAGATGTTTATTCACTATTCATATCAGCTTTAATTATTTGATTCTTCAAGTCAAAATGTAGGTTTATATAATTAACTTCATTGCAATAATGCTTTGAACTCAAGTCTGTGTACTTATATACTGAGATAATTATTTCTGGGGATATAAGAAATCTGATTTGAATTAAATATGATCAGAAAACTGTTTTCCTGTGGATTAGTTTCCTGAAAAAGAAACTTTTTCTAATGGAATATTTGGACACATTTGTAATTTTAGTGAAGTATGAAAAATTGGCATCAGAACTACTGCAGTAGGCTAACTGCCCATATTGCAGACTTTGCTGAATAACCAGAAAAATACAGGTAAGCACATTATAGTTTTAACCATCTGTATGTGTTTAATATGAAAAATAGAATCACTAAAAATATCTAAATTAAAGGCAAAAACTCCTTTAGTGCTTTAAAATACTTTAAAAATTGCAAGTGATAACATTGATTTCAGTTTGAGAAATTATCCCTTATATTTTTATTTTGTGCCACATTCATATATTTCTAATTTGCTACCATATTGGAGTAAAATATTTTGGACTGTGTTGAAAGTTATAGTTAGAAGTTATAATTTCCATGCCATTTTTGCTCTTGGCATAAAATACATTTTGATTAGATAGATTAGGGTACTAAATTAAGGGATATCATGAAAAGTTTTATGGTTCTACAAGCAAATTTCTATGGCATGAAGATCTTTTGAAATTCCGTTCTGATTCCCTCAAGAGAAAAAGGCTTTTTCCATTCTATGTAATCAGTAGTTTATCTATCCTATATATTTTGTGATGGGACAAATGTATGAGCCTGCTCTTTAGGGTTTCTAGCATAAGAAAGCATACCAAGAACCCCAAACAAACAGGCAGTGGAAACAAATGCTTAAAATCTATAAACAAAGCTTAAACCAGGTTAATGAGGCAGAATATAAACTGAAATGTGCAAGACTGCTAAGGCACCTGTCACCTGGTCTCAATTGTTTAGCAGAGTATAATTCACAGAATAAATAAACCATTCTTTCATGTATACACTTCTGTGAGCTCTTATGGTAGGGACTTCAGCCAGATTTCTTAAAATAATCTAAAACACATACTAAAAGCATACAAAAATTTATTTCATGCTTTTCAGGTTTGATGTTTATAAAATTGACTCAGAAAGCAAGGATACATTTTCTGAATATTGAAGGATTAATTTGCTATCTTTGATGTGTTTGTAAATAATAACTTTTGTGAATATTTACTAGTAGGCACTACAGAAAACAATTTACAATAAGACTACATGGCAATAAACACTCTTATTTTTTATTTTATAATGAGGATACTATGTATAGCAGAGCTCTCAGGTATCCCCAAAGATATATTTATCCCTGTGGTATAAGCACTCTAAAGAGCCTGAGACCGTGAATATCTTATTACTATTACTTTGTAAATATTTAAATTATTTAACCTCCATTTATGGTAACTCTGCCTTATGTTAGATATTGCCATGTATATTGTATCATTAACTCAAAAGGCTACCAATCGTGGAGCCATAATTATTATTGCATTGTGACATTTAATACAAAGAAATACTTGTCTACTGTGTTGAGTCTCTTTAAGAAGCACAAATAATTTTATTAATATTTCAACTTTTCCTTTTTGAACTCTCTTTGAACTGCTTATCTTAGAAATTTAACAATCATGGTGATGTTATTAAGGATGAAGTCATCCAATCTGATTGCTACATTTAACAAATTTTTTAAAAATTATTTTTTATTTTTTTTCCATTTCAAATTTTTATTGGTGCATTATAGTTGGACATAATAGTAGAATTTGTTGTTACATATTTGTATGTGCATACAACATAACAATATATTTGGCCAATAGTGTACCCCAGTATTTCTCCATTTGCTCCTCTCCTCCCAAACCCTGGTCCCTTTTCTCTACTCCACTAATCTCCCATTGATTTTCACAAGACCTTCGCCTCTTTTCCGCTCTAGCTTCCACATATATCAGAAAAACATACAACCCCTGACCTTTTTTTTTTTTTCCTGCCTGCACATAGTACAGAGTCACTACTTTTTACATTTTGATCAAATACAAATGGTTATCATGGGACAACTAGATTGATGGTGGGGTCTTAAGCTGTTGCTGAAATTACTTGAGAATAATTGATGGTGAACAGTGAATATTGCTACATGGATGTGGGAAACATAAAAAGGAAAAATGTATTTGTATATCTATGAATATTCTCTGTCAAAACATAAGAGAAAATGAAACCAAATAAAATAAAATGAGTAAGAATTATTAACATTTTGACATTTTACCTCTGGGGAAGGGAGCAATAACCTGGCTTCTAATTGAGGAGAGTCATGAACATAATGAATACATCAAAACCCATGATTTTTAACTTTTTTATTTTTCTCAAATAAGAACATAAAGAAGAGAAATCTGTGTATAAATAAATGCCCTGCCAACCATCTATTGTAAAAATGGATTAAAGGAGACTTAGAATATTTAACCATATGTGTATTTTTTAAAGCATGATTATCAGAGAAGGAAAATGACAATGAATTGATTTAATTATTTGTAATTGTATTTGAAAGACTTATTTGTATTTTAAGTACTATGTTCATCAAGTCTCCTACTAAAGAGAGAGTATAAACTTGAAATAAAATGTATGTCACTGATCCCATAGAGAGAAGAAAGTAAGTAAAATTGTCCTATTATTCTGCAAGCAAAATAATGATTGAATAAAATTTATGAAACAATATAATTATATGTACAGTGGAAAACTTTATCCATATTTTATGGGATTAAAGAATACATTCATTTTTCAAGATAAGCATAGCACATTTTAACTTTATCCAATTGAGAGGACATAACTTGGCTCATGGCAGAGTTGGTAAGTTAATTGAATAATATTAAAATTGTGCTATCTTAATATCTGTAACAATGGCTATTTGAATCACCTATTTAATTTTCTTATTCTTTAAATCTTAGGTAGATGATTTCAGATGCTTTAATTTCTTATGTTTATGTAATAATTTTTTATCACTAAGTGATTGTAATGGAAAATAGGACAAATGTCTTTTTTAATTTTAGTTATATAGTTTCTTAAACATTACAGTGACTAATGGTATATTGAGTTTGACTACTGTTGAGCTAAGTAAAATGTCCTTACATATTTAACATGAGACCATGAGAATCAAATGTATTAATAATGTTTTTACTCCCTCCTTTTCCAGGATCTGGAGTCTTCTTTGGGTTGGAGGTGCATGACTCTAGTAAAATAATTATCGTAAGTTCTTGATATACCTAGTATTTCTCCCTGGCTTCTGTCCTCCTTACTTCCCCTTCTTAGTTCCTCCATCCCCCTTTGACTTCCTTCTCTCCCTCCCTCCCTCCCTCC
>NW_025999862.1:7775010-7796240 GCF_001458135.2 Marmota marmota marmota
ATATATATATATATATATAATCCCAAGACTGACTTGATAGTAACAAAATTATTAGTTATATTGGGGTCACACCACCACACTTAAAACCATTCTTACATATTTTTAAAAGAAGAAGATAAAGAAACCTTTGATAATTCAATTTCCATGGAAGTCCATGACAAAAAAAAGAAAACAAAAATGTTGTAGTGTATTTATCATATATGAAACACTGACTTTAAAATCCAGTTATGTTTTAATATATTTTTAGTTGTAGATGGACACAGTACCTTCATTTTACTTACTTATTTTTATGTAGTTCTGAAGCTTGAACCCAGTGCTTCACACATGCTAGGTAAGCACTCTATCACTGAGCCACACAACTCCAGCCCCATCCAGTTATGTATTTTTAATTCAGCCATTCAAATGGATTTGTGATCCATCATTCTGGCCATCAAACACAGGAACCAGAATGAGTCAGTGTTGTGTTAACCAAGTTAACAAACGTTTTAAATAACATAAATGATCAATTGAGGAAAAAATAGAAACCTTATGCTTAGGAAGAACCTAATGATGACTGGTGGCATAGAGAAATGCAAAGAGATAAAATGAAATACTCCCATGCTACCACTTTCTGAAGGTGGGAAACTGGTACTAGCAATAGGAAAAAGCCTGACAATCTTCCCACTAGAATGCCTAGGTTCAAATACAAAAGTCATGTCTTGGGCAGGTTCATGGGTATCGTCAATGACTTAGTCCCCTAAAACCTAAGTTTCTCCTCCGTAAGCAAAGCGAACGATAATATGTACTTCTGAGAGTTGTCCCAAGAATCAAGTGAAAAAAAAAAACTATAAAGTGTTTACCTCAATACATGGAATGTGGTAATTGCTCAATGTATATTAGCTTATATTAATAGCAATGTGCTTGACTATACCTCTTTTGAAATATATTAAAGAAGTTCTCTTCTTTCATATATAATTATTATATATAAAAATGCAAAATAAAGGAAAATTTTGTGCTGTGAGACAAAGTAACAAAACATTAATTTTAAAAATCAATAAAATGCACTTGTGAAACAGAATGCCCTAGGATTTGTATGTTAAAGATCTCCAAAATTCCACTTTTCAAGAAATAGCTTAGATATCAAAACATCAAGCTTAATGCACTCAACTAGCAGGAAGACAAGTGTTTTTCAAGAATCTCCTTCTTATAATAATCTATGAACACCTTAAGGTAGGGTTATCTGGGACCCTGGAACACACTAATGAGATAATTATGAAATACTAAAGAATGTTCCCTCCAAGCCTCCTCATGTCTCTGAATCCTGAGTTAGCATGTTTTCTCGCTGGAATCACTTGAATGGGAATGGAAGTAGAAGACATACATTGCTTTTCACTTTGCTGTCCTTGTGCCCTGGGATAATGCCCATGTCCCCTTTCAACTATAATGATTGCTGTCCCTTGGACTTAAAATGTCCCTCAAATTCCCATGTGATAGATGCTTAGGACTATGACAATGTAGGGAGATGGTGGAATTTTTAGAAGCTGGGGCTTATTGGAAGGAAGTTAGAACACTGAGAAAGTTTCCTTGAATGGATATTGAGGCCCTGGTTCCTTCTCTTTCTCTCTGTTTGCCGTCTGTCATAAGACAGGAAGCTTCCTCTCTGATACACTTCCCCCATGATTAACTGTTTCACCATCTGCCCAAAAGCAATGGAGCCAAACAACCATGGAATAAAAAGTTCTCAAACTGTAAGCCAAAGTAAAACTTTCTTCTTTTTAAACTGATTATCTCAGGTATCATGCCACAGTAATAAAACACTGACTCATATACTGACATTGTAACTGTGTCATTCAAACAGGCCAATCCTTGTTCTGACTATAGTTCTGGGATTCCTGGACCAGTGATAAATACCATCACCCATCTGTCACTGCCATTACCTGACTCTATATAATTCTCTCCACATACAAGAATGCACATTTCTTCTCCAGTGAATGGAAAGGTGTCTCCAGCCTTCCCTTAGGATTGTCATTGACTGGCTCTGGTAGAGAAGGGTCAAACTACAAAACTCTTTGGTCATCTTTAGAAAATACTAATCAATCCTACCCCAAATCTTTTCTTCATTTTTTTTATGAATACAGCTCATTCAGACCAGGAAGTTTTATGACTAAAATTAGAGTCCAGATATTCCTTTATAGCTAAAAAGTGTCCACAGGCGTGGCCATATGAGCTAGTTTAGAGCATATAGGTATGCAATTTCAAATCACTGACTGGAAGTTTCAAGAAAATTTCAGAAACCATCTTCAGCTTTTCTTCTTTCTTTCTCCCTGAAACGGTTAAGTTCTGGGAGGTCATCTTGCCACCTCTAGACTAAAAGCATCAGAATAAGACCATTTTTCTCAGAATGGAGTAACAAAAAGATGGAAACATCCTGGGTTCCTAAACACAGCAACAAGCCACTGTGTTGGTCTTGGTCTTTGTCACTCTGGACTTCTTATTGTGGAAGTCTAATGATCCTTTTCCTGTTTGTTCCATTGTCTATGATTTGATAGCATGAGCATTTCTAACAGACAGACTTCTCAATGATAGAATATGTCCCTTTATGCCAGAATCTCCTTCCCAAATATGGAAAGAGGACCAGAGCTGACCCAGAAACCTATTAAATCTTGTTCTCACAGGAGTGGCTCAGGCTTCATTAAGCACAACTTCCCAGCTGATTTTTAAAGAACATTCCATATTATGATGCTAAGAATGACCCAGTCTTCCATATCATTTTCCCTACTTGAGAAAATTCACTGCTAAATTCAAATTGCCCCTCTAGACAATACTGTCCTTGGGGATTCACTTTTCATCAAAAATGGGCTTTCATAAATGAATAGAAAATGTGAAAAAGGTTCAGCAATCATCATATAAGATTCCTGGGAATTAGTACAGTAACTGTACTACTGAGTTTCCCATCTTGTCTAAGCAATCTTCCAAGTTTCTAGGGTAATATTGTTGGCTTGTCTCTTGAAAAACAAACAATTTAGGGGTAGTGTTAATCTGTAGATCAGCCTATCAACTCAGTCTTAATATAGTCCAGATGCTATTACAAATCCAAAAACTTTCTAGGAATAATAGGATGGAGGAAAGGAACGTGAATTCATTATTAGAAACATGCTTTTATTATATGATTTCATATAATTTTACATTCATAGATTTTGCTTGTTTCATAATTTTATGATTAGGGCTATGGTTATGTGTTTTGCTTAAATTTGATTTTATTTAACATTCTATTAGAACAGAAATATTGTAAATGTATATTTTAACATTAAGTATTATTTATAGGTCAAGTATCTACTTCTCCAGAAATTCATATCTTTACCTTGGGAATTAAAAACAATGATTAAATATAAAGAGTAAATTAAAATAAAATTTTAAGCTCCAATTTCTCCCTAAAAAAAAGAAATTAAAAAAAATCTCAAAAGTCCCATCTATTTTTCTTTATTTTCTTGTAAAATAGATCTGATTCCCCAGTTCATTGGTTCTCTAACTTGCAAAAATCACATATAATAACCATTAATTTTAAATACAATATTAGGCTCCTATACTTCAAATTAAGGTGTATTATTTTAATGTAACTATTTTAGTGGTTTCATTACAGAGTCAGCCAAAAAAAAAAAAAAAACAAATAATAAAATGCACAGTTATCAAAAATCACCTGAGCTTGGACAAAAGAAAGGCAGAAATTTCTTGAATTCTTCTGTTGCCACATTAGGCACTATAAAACAGCACCTACAATTTAGACAGCACTCCCACTTCCTTCATGAGCACTGAAAAATTCTGTTTCAAACAGAGGTAATTCGTCAGTGATTAAGAGACAGAGAGTAATTAGTACAAAAGAGAAATGCCTTTGTTTGTGTAAGAGCTGCCAGTCCAACAGAAAAGAAGCCTTAGGTGAAAACGTTAAAAAGAAAAAAAAAAGGATACTAAAGTTTTAAGGTTAATTGATTCCAAAGTTAAAAGTTCAAAACTATCAGCACAAAAGTATTAAGTAAGTACACCTTTGAGTGTGTTGTTCACACAGCTTGGAATATGCTTCCCTACAACCTCACCTGACTACCTCATCCTTCAGTCTTCTCAAAGGGATTCTCTTCAGAGGAGTTTCCCTGATCATGGTAGCTAAAGCAGATGCCAATTCTTTGCTCTTCCTCTTCTTACTCATATTATTTATCAGAAACTGAAATCATGTTATGATGCATTTTCTTTTTGGTTGATTATCTCTCTCTCCCCCTAAAGTATAAGTTTCATGAGGTCAGAGAATTTATTATGTTCCTGGCTGTTGTACCAGTTCTTATAATAATGCCTGGCACATAGCAGGTGGTTAAAGAAATACCAACTGAAAGATGAGTATCTAATACTCGAAGGACCTTCTTTATTTACAACGATTCCTACAGAAGTTAAAAGCATTGGCTGCTAAAAGATACCTTCTGCTTGGTGTCTAGAAATAATACTTAGAATCTACGTGTATTATTTACTTGAGTCTTCATTAATGAGCCCCAAAGGCACCTCCTCTCCAAAGACTCCTTATCAAACAGAATTAATAAACTCTGCAGTGTGTTCTGAAAACCCCTTGCTCATTCATGCAGGTGTCTCCTTTAATGGCAAACCACTCAGTGGTGAGGATTATAACCAATTCATCTTTATAACTGCCTCAGTACCTAATATTGCACTGTAGCGACACTGTGGATAAAAATCACACTAAAAGAATAATTCAAAACATCTCAAGAATCAAACTCTCTTCCTTTGAAAACATCCTCCTTTCGAATAAACGGATGAAAATCGCTGTTCAAAACCAATGACGCCCACACCTGAAGGTCTAGCTCCCACTTTTCTTTATGGTCCACTTGCAAGGCCATTTCTACATCTGGATGATCAATGCAGTAAGACTACTTTCTCAACACAATTTCAATAATAACAGTTGTCATTTCCTATATTTCCTGACATTTTGTATGTGCTACTGTCTCCCACTGACCCCAAACCAATCTAGGTAATAAAAATGACATATGAAAAGCAAAGGTGAAACCAAAGAAATTACTGTAAACTTTTTAGCCTACTAAAAACATATTTTTGCCCCCAAAGATCCCACTTATGTAAAGACACAGCAAGATCCAAACCTCTCCATATTAAAAAAAATACTGGAGAGATAAAACTCTTAGTATTTTAATGAATCATGAAAAGAAACTAATGATTTTTAATCGTTCTATTAATGATTTTTAATTATGTTTAAAATCTAAACATTTTGTTATTTCACAAATCTGAAACCAATTCACTATGATTTATTTTCTACCTTGTTTTTGTATATTATAATTTTTAGAATATGTATTAAAATGTACAGTTGGTGAAGTCATTTCACTTTTATATTCTATGGTAGGAACTATAGGACAGAAAATGAAATTGAAGATTCCACAGATGTTTATAGATGTATAAAAGGCATTTTAAATTTTACTTCCCAAAAGGCACATACATATTGTCTTTAGTGAGTAATGTGATGATTACATTAAAAAACTCTTATTTTCTAGACAAATAAGCACATTCTAATTCTTCAAAGAAATAAACGGAAGCATATTACTGTACATTACTGTATACACCAAAGCAAAAGAGACTTTCCTCATAAAATTATTAGAAAAAAAAGAAGTCAGCTTATGTTTATATAAGTACTCTATATAAATATTCTCATAATATGATATGTGCAATATGGCACTATATGTTGGATAGTATATCACCATCTGAAGAGATACTAATCTAAAAACCCCAATATTATTATCATATTTGGATGACAATAGCAATGATTTTTGTGTAGTGAAAACAAAATAAAGTAAAATGAATATGACATAGAAATTAAAACATTGAATCATATTAGGCTTCTGATACTTAGAATTCCAAGTGCTATATATCATCATATGGAAGCATTTAAAATAAACTTAGATCCTTGGCCCATTTGTTGATTGGGTTGTTTGTTCTCTTATTGTCTAATTTTTTGAGTTCTTTGTATACTCTGGATATTAGGGGTCTATCTAAAGTGTGAGGAGTAAAGATTTGTTCCCAGGGTGTAGGCTCCCTATTTACCTCTCTTATTGTTTCTTTTGCTGAGAAAAAACTTTTTAGTTTGAGTAAGTCCCATTTGTTGATTCTAGTTATTAACTTTTGTGCTATGGGTGTCCTATTGAGGAATTTGGAGCCCGACCCCACAGTATGTAGATCGTAGCCAACTTTTTCTTCTATCAGACGGCGTGTCTCTGATTTGATATCAAGCTCCTTGATCCATTTTGAATTAACTTTTGTGCATGGCGAGAGAAAGGGATTCAGTTTCATTTTGTTGCATATGGATTTCCAGTTTTCCCAGCACCATTTGTTGAAGATGCTATCCTTCCTCCATTGCATGCTTTTAGCCCCTTTATCAAATATAAGATAGTTGTAGTTTTGTGGATTGGTTTCTGTGTCCTCTATTCTGTACCATTGGTCCACCCGCCTGTTTTGGTACCAGTACCATGCTGTTTTTGTTACTATTGCTCTGTAGTATAGTTTGAAGTCTGGTATCGCTATACCGCCTGATTCACACTTCCTGCTTAGCATTGTTTTTGCTATTCTGGGTCTTTTATTTTTCCATATGAATTTCATGATTGCTTTCTCTATTTCTACAAGAAATGCCGTTGGGATTTTGATTGGCATTGCATTAAACCTATAGAGAACTTTTGGTAATATCGCCATTTTGATGATGTTAGTTCTGCCTATCCATGAACAGGGTATATTTTTCCATCTTCTAAGATCTTCTTCTATTTCTCTCTTTAGGGTTCTGTAGTTTTCATTGTATAAGTCTTTCACCTCTTTTGTTAGGTTGATTCCCAAGTATTTTATTTTTTTTGAAGATATTGTGAATGGAGTGGTTGTCCTCATTTCCATTTCAGAGGATTTGTCGCTGATATACAGGAATGCCTTTGATTTATGCGTGTTGATTTTATATCCTGCCACTTTGCTGAATTAAATAATCCTGTTAAAAGGGAAGTTATGCCCTTTAGTTCCATTAATTTTGCTAAAAATGACAGGATTTCATTCTTCTTTATGGCTGAATACTATCTCATTGTGTATACATGTTAAATTTTCTTTACAAACTGACATGGGGATAGAAAGGATAGTAGAATGAAACAGACATTATTACTTTATGTATATATATATATGACTGCATGACCAATGTGATTCTACAACATGTATAATCAGAAAAATTAGAAATTATACCCCATCTATGTATGATATGTGAAAGTGCATATATTCATTCTATTGTCATGTATAACTAATTAAAACAAATAACAAAATTTTTTTAAAAAGGAAAAGAAAAAACAAACAAACTTGCATTTTCTTAGCTAACTAATAAACTGAAAACACTATGGCAAGACTCTCCCAAAATCCAGCAAACATTTCCAAGAACACTCAAAGCACTAGGCAGATTTTAGCATTGCCCAGTGTTTGGGGGATAGGATTTGAGGTCCAAATTGCAACAAGTAACACAGACTTAATAAATACACCAAGTTACCAAAAGGGCAGGGCAAAGGAGCCTAAACCTAGGATAGGCATTATGATTCTAGAGTAAATACAATAGGTAGAACTTCAGTATTGTTTAAAGATTCTGGCTTGTGGCAATAACTACCTAATTGTACATATTTCTCAAAGTGTATCAAACCATTAATAATAATTAAATTCAATAAATTTTATTTTTGAAAGGATGGTGATTCCAATTGTTTGAATTATATCAAATACTTTAAAACGTGAATTAGTAATTATAAAAATAATGAATGTCAGAGAAACTTCATTTAGTTTAGTGTGTGATAAGGAAAATTTCATTATTTTGAAAACTGATTAGTAAAGAAAAGGGATCTAACATTTATTTTGCTTATCTAATATGAACTTTTCACTGAAATTAGGTCCCTCTCCTTAGAGAAATATAGGGCTTTTGCATGTTTTTGATAGAAGAATCAACAATAAATCTAATTGAGCCTCCCAATTCAGCTATAAAATTTCCAGGAAATACTATCAGAGAATAAAATAATAAATAGCACCTTAAGTATTCAAACAAACCAAAAAATAATCAGACTGAAGAAATTCAACAGGCATTTGAATGCTCAGTGTTCTTCATCAGATGTGTGAAAAGGAATTATAGATTAAAAAGAATTAATACACATCAAACTTCTTTTAAATGGTCAAAAATAAATTACTATGTAGAAAATGCATAATTTTTTGTTAAAGCTACAAAGAAACACAAATTATTATAAACCTGACCATGATTAATTTGTGTGATAAAGTTTTGCATTTGGTCAGAGAACATAGAAGGGCTTCTGAGTTGACTAGAAAAGTGCTTCTTCCTTTTTGTGTGTGTGATAAAATGTATAAAACAAAAAATTTCCCATTCTGTTTTAAGTGTACAGTTCAGTGACATTAAGTACTTTCACAATATTACTTAACTATCACTACAATCCCTTTGCGGACTGTTCCATCATGCCAAATCAGAATTTAGTATCCATTAAAAATAATTCTCCATTACTCTTGCAAACATGATTCTACTATCTGTCTTTGTGAACTTGACTAGTCTGAACTGAATGAACTAGAATGAATGGACAATAATTTATAACAGTCTCTGAAAGTTCCAAACTCCTCAGCTCATACCCAGAGCCAGTTCAGTTACTGATGACTTAAATCTGGGACTACCTGCTCAAACAGCCTGGTGTGGACTCAGTGCTCCTGTAGACAAGAGTTCTCATGCACATCTTGAATGTTCATAAATCAAAGGCAAAACGCATCCTCTGTGACTGAGCAACCACTCTGAAAAAATTGCATCTCAAAGTCTCATGGGTTCTTGGTGTTTTCCTGCACTTTCTTTTCTGCCCTACACTATCCTTGGTCTTCCATGAGTAGGCTCTGTGGAGTCTTGTGAGTCTTTCAATTATCCAAACCCAGGCACCTATTGCACAAGAATATTTGTCATATATGTTTTATGTATTTTTATTTTTTGATTCTCTTTTATAAAAACAAGATTAAAAACAGAGTATTTCCAGTATGTGAAATCCCTTCTAACTCTTCTGTTCACTAATCGCACAAATATTAATTCTGTAAAGACTGATTAGCATTCCCTATTTGCAAGTCTTATATATGGAATCATATCGTTATATTTCTTTGCCTTCTCTCATGAGCTGCTTCATGAACTCTCATTTCTGTGTAGTATTTAATTATGTGAGCATAGATGAAATACATTCACCTTCTCTACTGTTGATAAACATTTGTGTTGTTTCCAGTTTCAGGATATCATGAATAGTGTTGCTATGAACACTCACATATGTATCAGTTGCTAAGAGGCACACATTTGTATTGAATATAAAAACCTAGGAGAGGAATTTCTGTATAAGATGCAAACACATTCTGCATGCTCTCTTTAAGAAATCTTTGGTCTACCTCAAATTATTTGCCTAAGTATTCTTCTAAAAGCTTCTTCCAATTCCATTTTGTAATACTTTTTTTGTCTTTCAAGCTTTCTGAGAATTCACAGACTTTTCTTCTATTTTTCATTCTCTTTCTGTTTGGCTTCATAAGTCCCTTTTCCCAGCCTTGTTAAATCAGCAAATACACAGAAGGGGAAAACTGCCAGTGTGAAATGCTGGGCTGTCTCTGTAGCTGCCTTCTTTCCTCAATCTTGACCCATTAAGTTTTGGTTCCCTTGGCAACCCAAATTGTTTTCACTCTAGGTTTGTGATGTTATCTGAAGTTTTTCTGGCTCCTCTATCTCTTAGGTTCTTGCCTCTGCCCAGGTTTTTAGCCTTTGGACTTTTGTACTGAAATTGGCAAATATCCTAAGGGAATAATGATATTCAGAACTTTGGGTTTACATTAAACTCAGGATGCATGTAATATTTGGGATATACTTAAAAATTGTTCATCATATATCTGAAACTGAAATGTATTTAGTTTTATTTATTTATTTTTTAAAATTTTGTTATATATGACAACAGAATGAATTAGGATTCATATTACACACATAGAGCACAAGTTTTCATATCTCTGGTTGTACACAAAGTAGAGTCACATCCTTCGTGTCTTCAGATACGCACTTAGGGTAATGATGACCATCTTTCCTACCCCTATGCTACCTCTCCTCCTCTCCCTCCCCTTTTCCCCTTTGCCCAAGCTAGAGTTTATTTAATCCTCCCATCCCACTCCCTGCCCCTGAAGCATATTATGGATCAGCATTCTTAAATCAGAGAAATCATTCAGCATTTGGTTTTTTGGGATTGTCTAATTTCACTTAGCATATATATATATATAATATTAGCATATATATTCTAATATTAGCATATATTCTAATATTATATATATTATATTCTGCAGCTCCATCCATTTACCTGCAAATTCCATGATTTTATTCACTTTTAATGCTGAATAATATTCCATTGTGTATGTTTATGTATATATGTATATGTATATGTATATGTGTGTGCATAAATATATATATATATCTCATATTTCCTTTATCCATGTATCTTCTGAAGGCATCCAGGTTGGTTCTACAGTTGAGCTATTGTGAATTGTGCTGCTGTAAACATTGATGTGGCTGTGTTCCTGTAGTATGCTGTTTTTAAGTCCTCGGGGTATAGACAAAGGACAGGGATAGCTGGGTCAAATGGCGGTTCCATTCCCACTTTTCCAAGGATTCTCCATACTGCTTTCCAGATTGACTGCACCAATTTGCAGTCCTACCAGCAATGTATGAGTGTGCCTTTTTCCCCATATCCTTGCCAACACTTATTGTTGTTTATATTCTTAGTAGCTGCCATTCTGACTCGAGTGAGATGAAATCTTAGAGTTAGTTTTGATTTGCATTTCTCTAATTGCTAGAAATGTTGAACACTTTTTCATATATTTGTTGATTGATTGTATGTCTTCTTCTGAGAAGTGTCTGTTCAGTTCCTTGGCCCATTTATTGATCGGGTTATTTGTTTGTTTGTTTGTTTGTTTTTGGTGTTAAGATTTTTAAGTACTTTATATATCCTAGAGATTAGTGCTCTGATTTGCATGTTGTCAGAATTTGTTCCCAATTAGTAGGCTCTCTATTCACCTCACTGATTGTTTCTTTTGCTGAGAAGAAGCTTTTTAGTTTGAATCCATCCCATTTATTGATTCTTGATTTTAATTCTTGTGCTATAGGAGTCCTATTAAGGAAGTTGAGGCCTAATAAAACTGAAATTTAACTAGACATTTAGAACTTTCATTACTACACCTGGCAACCCTGTCTCAGCGCACACGTTTTTCACTGGGATCTGACCCTGAAAGACAAGGCTGCCTCAACAATTCTGATGCCATCAAATCAACAGTGTTTCTTCTTGTTTGTTAATATTGTATCTTTTCTCTAGCTATTATAAGAAGAGATGGTATTAGCCAGGTGTAATGGTGCATACCTGTAATCCCAGTAGCTCAGTAAGCTGAGGCAGGAGAACTGCAAGTTCAAAGTCAGCCTCAGCAACTTAGGGAGGTCCTAAGAAACTCAGTGAGACCCTATATCTAAATAAAACATTTTAAAAAGAGACTGGGGATGTTGCTCGGTGGTTATGCACCCCTGGGTTCAATACCCTGTACCAAAAAAGTTAAATAAAATTAAAAAGAAGAGATGGTATTGATTTTATACAAGCTCTTTCATCATAGCCAGAGATGGTCTTAATAATATTGTCTTAAAATTGAATAATGGATTGTTTAAGGGTCTGGTTAAAGATACGATAGAATAGTATAAAAGAAGCCTTATGCACCATTTATATGTTGGGGAAGATGATCTTAATTTGCATAAAAGTTATTAATTATCTGAATATAAAAAGTGCTCTCCATTTCCTCTGTATATTATATATTTATTCATCAAAATATTGACACACACACTTAATGAGTTAATAATTTGATATTTGATCATATGTATTTTCTAATATTTGAACAATAAACACAATATGCACTAAATTAATTATAATCATAGTGAAAAGGAAAAGAAAAATACTGATATTCAATTTATTGAATATGTAATGAGTTTATTCATATCCAGGCCCCTATTGACATTGTTCTCTTTCCCAGAGCCCTTTTTGCTATCATTTTTCATGATTCACTCCTTCAGATTACACATTTCCAGAGATGCATCAACTGAAGTCCTAGTTTGCTTCAGTTGAACATATGTCTTAGTTTAGTTTCATTAAGTATGTGTATTTCACAAAACCCTAAATTTACTCCATTATAGTATTTTGTCTGGATTTCCCTGTTTTACTTATACATCAATCAATAAATGTTTAATATTTAATAAATGTTAACTATTAATTATTTGTTGAATGGATGGCTTGTACAAATCATTGTTTAATGAAAAATGAAGAGCTTCAATAGATTGCAGTGCTTATCATTCAAATAAGTCCCTATAAATATTGTTTCTCAGAAACCAGATTGTGATACTTATTAACTGGCTTGTACAGGTTACACTACCTGGGAATCCTGAAGAGAGCAACAATTCTGTTTTGCCATTTATGTTCAGACTTCTGTGTTTTAATGATGTATGTTCCCATTGGCAGGACTGATAAAGTCTTATAAAAGATAAAGAGCTTTACAAGTACCTAACTAGAAGGTCACCTCAATGACGCATGACATATTTATGCATCTTCTCTTGTGACCTGCTTTCTTTGTCATGTCTGTTCTCACTTCTATCCTTTTTGTTAAATGGTTCATAAAAATCCTGTCGATATAATCCGTGGATTTACTTTTTGATACAGAAATTTGTTTTGTTTTTTTCAGTTTGCTACTTGAAATGAAATTATATTAAATTGGCCTTATTAAAAGCAAAAAACACTCTAGCTTTAAAATAAAAGACTTTTAAACCGGAAAGAAGCATATGCCTTTAAATATTAATAAATGTTAATATATGTTTATAATGTTTTTAAACAAATATTATGTGCCTGGGATTAAGGCTATATTGGGAGATACAGTTGCTATACTGAAAGAATTTGTCTCCTGAAAAAAAAATCATGGTAATTAGAAAAATTTCTATGCTTTTTACTACGCTTCAAAGAGCAATCTTACATGTACACTATGAATAATTCCTTAATTTTTAGAATACATTTATACTATGTGTCAATAAGGAATTAATGTGAATTGCATACTTACTAAGAATGTTGTCCTTAATCAATATGAATTTGCAAGTCTTAAATGAAATATAGGTTCTTCAATAACTGATTACATAGCTTGAACTACTTAAAATGATTTTGTCCAAACTGGGACCTTGCACAAATGTTGTATTTCAAATTCTTCATGGGAATGTTGGAGAAGAATCAAAGGGCTAATATTCATGTCGTATTCACAGTGTATTCCACATGAATTTTTAAAAGGAAAGAAGGCACATCTTTAGTTAAAAGAAAAATAGAGTAGGAGGAACTAGAATGTGCACAACTCCAATGTCACAATGGCAAAACTGTTACTTCAAAAACAGCTTATTTTCTCAAAGCTGTAAAACTGCTTATAAGATCTTGATTTCTATAAGCAATTTTATAACACTTTAAGCAGATAAATGAGAGGAGGAGAAATTAATTTCAGTTACACAATAAGTGTCATCATTCTCCAAAATGGAATGTCTTTACACTATGATTCTTTGTACATTGTGTTAGTTAACAGGAATTTTTAAGCAAATATTGAATTCTGAACTTGAAAAAAAACATCATGAGATGTGGATAGGTAACTTTTCACCAGGTTATAATTTTATCTCTTCATCTTTCAGTTTCTTACTAGGACTATGCAAACATACACACATATACACACACATTCCCAGGGGCCAATAGAAAACATCTCTATATTTAGCTATTTACCATTCAATAGTTATATGGTGCTATAATTTTTCTAAGTAGCAAATATAAATATTAAAATCTAGTTCTAAACTGTCTTCCCTATCTTATATAGGCATAGGAAATAGGATACTGCAAACAGTCTATTTCATTTCTCCAATCCAGATTCATGTCTTTAAAATAAGGTTTGCATGCTGAGAAGTCTGCAGTAAACAGGATATTAAGTTTGGTGACTATAAGTTTAAAAAGAAAATGATGCAGACCCTGGGGAACTAGTACATGAGATACACCCCAAAATCAGCTGACTTATACCACAGGCAAACTCAAAGCTGCCATATTTTTAAATCCAGATATTTATGCAGAATCTTCAGATGTTGAAACCTATAAAAACCAAATAAAACATACACATATCCCACCTAACCAAGTTGCATAAGCCTCTTGATCTTGTATTCTACTATATTCTGAACCTCTTAAAATAAAAAGTACTATAGTACTCTCCTTCTTAGTATAGGCAAAGTGCTTTCACATAAACTCTACCATTAACATAAAACTATCTCATTAAAAGACTTCTGTGAAATTTGACTGACAGGTTACAAATCATCTCAATAGAGGAAAATAACAATTTTAAAATAATAATTATAGTATACTAAAGGTAAATAAGGTCATGCAAATGACATAACTAGTCCCTCCAATATGCAAATGAGTAAAAACACTACCTCAAATTAGTGACATATTGTCATGTTTTAATAAGGAAATAATAAAGCCTATTTTATGCACTGAGTAAGAAATGTGGAAGTTATGGCAACCAACAGAATATTTTGATGGAAAAAAATTATTGTAGTTATTCCTCAGGGCTGCGTGGGAATCCACTCAAAATGTGTAGTTCAAAGTGTGTTTGATCGTCTACTTGTCAGACCCGTGTTGAAGCCTCTGTCTTTGGCACACTGTAGGGAAGCTACATGACCCAATAGCATCAAACCACTGATTTAAAATTTCCTAAAACCTCTCTACCTGTTCTCAGTGCTAATTTCACAACAAATGATGGAAATGGGTTTTGACCATTTCTGAGACAAAGGAAAATTTATGAAAAATGAGCAGTGAGTGAAAATAACATCTACCAACTTCACCAAAGGAAAAAACTCCTTGATAATTAAAAAAATATGATCATCTATGTATAACCATGCACTTATGATACAGCTACACAGATTTCGTTAAGCAAAAGTTTGTTTACCTTTGATTTTTTAAAAATAACCTTTGACCCTGTGCTTATTTATGAATTATGTTGAGGACTTTTTGTGTGGTTTTGTGTGTGTTTTCTTTTGCAGGGGATCGAACCCAGGGCCTTTGCTTATGCTAGGCAAGTGCTCTCCCACTGAGCTACACCCCTGTACCCTGTACCTATGATGTTTAGACTGTCTTCTACAAGGCATATATTTTGTTCACATTTTAAACCACACTGTGTACAAAGACAAATATTTTCTCCATACAGCAGAATGTCATATAGTTCTCATTTTTCTCAAATATCTTTTTATGCAATATAACCATAAGATTTCCACAACTCTCTTAATCTTGACGTTAAAAATGAAAAAAAAAAAAAACCCACAAAAAGAGAGCCAGAATTCACAGACTCTGAGAGATAAAGCAGATCTAGGTTTCCTCACAACCTCACTTCTGTTTCCGTGATGACTGAGCTGCCTCTCCTTAGCAGGTGTTTGGTAAAGGTCTAAAGCTATTGCGAAAACACCACTTCCCTAGTTTGATGACATTTCTTTCCCCTTTGGACTACACTTCAGAATCTAACCGATAGGTACTTTCTATTAGTTCCCCAAGATTTCACTACAATTTTGTTTCAACATTTAGAGACTAATTAATTCATCTCAACAAACACCAAATAATTGTAAGATAGAAAAAGTAAAATACAATTCTTAGCCCCAAGGAGTTCACAGTCAGAAGGAAATTCAATATACAATTAAGTCTCAATCCATAATGTGTAGCTGCATGTACGATATAGCAAGGAAACAGGGCAAGGTAAATAATTCAGCCTGGATGAGGACAGACTGAATTTCAGCTTTCCATATATTTGCGTACAAAAAGGTGTTGGAAAGTGATGTCAGTAAATTGGAGGCAGCTTGAAGCTCTTGTCCACCCACAGAAACATTGAAAATCAGGCAGATGCTGTTTTGGAAAGCAAATGGAGGCTTCTAGCTACAGAGTGTACACTGCATCAAGAAAAAGATCTCTTGAAATGATGACAGATCTCTGGTTTTCACTTCCTTTTCCCTGACCCTTCCCCCCCAGCACAGCAGGAATGTTGAATCTGGTAGGAATATAAGATGGTGCAGATACTGCTCATTATAATGTTAGGCAGTTCCTCAGAAACCAAACAAAGCTGTGTGAAGATAGAGCAGTTCTATTGCAAAGTATATATCAAAAAGAAATGAAAACAGGGGCTCAAGTAGATACTTGCATTCACATTCACAGCATCATTATTCATAGTAGCTATAACATGGGAACAACTAAGTGTCCATCAGAAAATGAATGGATAAGCAAAATGTGATACAGACATAAAATGGAATATTTTCAGCCATAAAAAGGAACGGAGTTCTGATACATGCCATAACATAGATGAACCCTGAAAATATTACGCTAAATCAATTGAGCCAGATACAAAGGACAAATACTATATGATTATATTTACGTAAAAATATACAATAGATAAATCAACAGAGACAGAAAGTTGACTAGAGTTGACCGAGGGCTGGATATGAAGGAAGTAGAGAGTTTAACTTACGGTGACAGTATTTCTGTTAAAGTAATGAAAAAAAAAATCTGAAATGGACAGGAGAGTTGTCTGTATAATATTGGTAATATAATTAATACCACTGAATTATATACTCAAATAGCTAAAATGACAAAATTAAATCAAGTTTAACAGTTTGTAAGTAAATAAATATGTAAGTACAATCCCAAAAGATGACTAGATTTTCAACAGATTAAAAAAAAAAAAAAGAGTAGTTCAGGTAAAGGAAATGGTGTGACTGAATCTATGGAAAGATGAAAGAATTTGGAGATGAATTTAGGAAGGGTTGTTGTACTGAAGATTGTAAGTATTCTGACTTTGGAAATGTACAGGGAAGCATTCCTTTGGTGAGCAAATTCCCAGGGGGCAGGAAGGGTGGGTAACTGGCACTCAGTTTCCCTAAACTTGGAATGTTGGGCAGGTCCTCTTTGTAGTTAGTTAGATAACTAATACAGGTGCAGTATCTAGTTGCTATGGTAGTGTCCTTCAAGAAGAGGCTCTGGGTCTTATCAGCATGAACTTTGATCTCAAATATTCAGAACTTGGCATTAAAGTAACACTAAATAATAATGTAGTCATGGCACTTATGACCTAAAGTAACCTACTGATAGAAATAAAGCTGACAGCTTGGCCTCTCTGCCATTCTGCCATCTTTCTTTCCTGCCTCTGCATCTTGTCTCTGTGTCTCCTTTTATTTTCCTTACACTGGATTCTGGGAATCATTGAGGCCTATCTGGGTTTTGTTCCATGAAAACACAAATAATTAAAGACATTTGAGGAGGAAAAGGAATATAATCATATCTATAGGACTTGATAAATTAGAGGATATTCTAGGAGGGATAAATTGGGAGATATAAGGCAATTAAAGGTATAATTACAAAAGATCCATGGGATATAAACATTGTAGAAAATTTAGGTGGAGATAAGAAATAATAAAGATGATTGAGAAACAAATGGAAATAATGCAAAAGTGTCCAAATTATGTATGTGATGGATTATTATGCCAGATATTACAGATATATATATCCCAGTGTTACTTATATCAAAATTGCCCCTGTACTGATCTGTCAAATGGAACATAGGTTCTGAAACCAATTGCCGATTGTATTATGTCACCCTTTCTTACCATTTAGCAGTTATATCTATTAAAATTGACTTAAATATCATAAACTAGAAAAAGATCAAGAAAAAATATTCTGTGAAGGAAAAAATGCTATATTTAAGTATAGCCATTAGGACACAGGTTAATAGAAATCTACATTTATTGTTTTGCATAGATTAAAGGGATCTAATCTTAAAATCCCTTTTGTAACAATACTTCAGTGACACACTTAAAGTTCTGAGCAGTAACTTACAATATCAGGCCAAAGAGAAAAATGATTATTCAATGCCAACATTCTAAGTTACATGTTTATTGTAAAATTACATGCCATGTTGCTAATGCACACAAGATAATTTTGTTCTTTTGCCTATAAGCTAGCTACTGATGACAAGAGAACAAAATACCGTAGTTCACTGCAGGCTTGAAAGTCCACAGGGCTTATCCTTAGTCAATGCTATTGGGATATAAGCGGATCCCCATCTCCAGCTCTAGTGAATATCTTACTGTATTGTAATCTGTTGTGCATGTCCCACATTAACTTGGGTACAAGTTGATTTGCAATTCCAGCTCCATATAGAAATATTATCCTTACGCTTATCCACATTAAAGTAGGCAGAGATACTCTCAGTGATGTAGATCCCAAAAGAGCAACGAAAACAACTACTAGCAACTAAATAATTCATTTTGTTTGATGTTATAGTTTCATGCATTGAAATCATTAAAAAAGCATACACACACACACACACACACACACACACACCCCTGCCAAAGTCCATTAGTGCTTCTTGATCAAAGGTTCTTGAGAAAAGTACATTTACATTGAAAAACAAAAGAATATATTAGCTAGATCATCGCTCTTCTTTTATCTCTTCTTATATGAGCTTCTCTGTTTTTTCTGGGAACAAGCTTCCCTGGTAAACAAAATTTCTGGGGGAAAAAATTTCTTTTTTTCATTGGATCTTTTGCTCTAGGCTGTAATATTTCTTGTTCTGTCTTCACTCTTCTCTGTCAGGACTCTGGCAGCAAATATTTCAGCCTTGAACATGCATGCTATCCAATTTTGTTTTGAAAGCATTACAAATTAAGAGATACTGATGGAATAATTCCCTCTCATTTTGATGGAACAGAACATAAATATCAGAAATGAGAGACAATTATAGCCACTGCATTGCTATAAATTATATAGATATCAAAACAATAATATGGGAATATAAACAAATTTATGTCAACATTTGGCAGCTTAAAGGAAATGGAAAAATTCCTAGAAAGCTACAAGTTGCTAAAGCTCATTTGAGAAGAAAAACATAAAATAGCCCAATATCTATCAAATAAATTGTGTTTTTAGTTTAAACACTTTCCCACAATGAAAGCTCTACTTCCAGATGACTTTAATGGACAATTCTACTAAATAGTTTCAGAAGATAAAATTGCTTCCAGATAATTGAAGTGGGACAAAATACTTCACAAATTTTCCATGAGGTTAGCATTATTAGCCAGATACCAAAGCAAGTAACAATATTATAAGAAAATAAAACTATAACACAATATCTGTCATAAACAAGAATGTAAAATATCTCAATAAAAATGTAGCAAATCTAATCCAACAACAAAAAACAGAATAATATATCATGACCATATGTGATATAAGCCAAGAAAATAGGTTTATTTAACATATGAAAACTCATCAGTGTGATTCTCTATAGTGATATACTAAAAGAGAAAAACTGCTTAATTATTTCTATAGAGAAAAGGCATTTGATATGATCAAATACCCATACCTAATAAATGCTCTCAAAAAAAAAATAACTGAAGAAAATTGTTTTAACCTGATAAAGAACATCTACAAGACACATATAATAAACACAGCTTAACAAACTTTACTTAATAGTAAAATTTGACCACAGGACTTCAATTTGGGTGATACAGTCTTTAATATATTTTGAATATCAAATAAATAGGTAGCCACAGAAACTAATTGGAAATTTTTCATAATGTCTGCACAGAATACTACAAGTAAAATTCAATTTCCATAATATCATGTGCCTCCTGTTATGACTGAATAATTAGCTCAGGACTTCATTTAAATTAAAACTTCCATTCATGAAAAAAATGGAAAAAAAGTAATATAACCAGATAGTGGTTGAGGTCTAGAATACGTAAAATATGTTGAAATCAAAAAGGAAAAGACAAACCAATCCATTAAATAAGTGGGCTAAAACAACTAGGCTTTCCATAGAGGAAGAAAGAGGAATGGTTATTAAAGAAAAAAAAATGAATAGAGACTTGTATTGAAAGGACATCAGAAAAATCAAATTGAAAACAAAATGTAATTTTATGTCCTGAGATTTTCAGAAATAAAAACCTTAAAAGACATATTATTCAAAATGAACTGAATTTACATTTATAAAAGGAACATAGATATATCTCAGAAATATATTGAACAAAAAGTAATCATCAGAAAAATAATACAAATTTAAACTTAAAAACATGAAAACAAATAATATGGATCATTATTTATTATATAAAGTTAAATATATGAAGCAAAAGTTAAATAAATGAAGCAAAATATTTAGTAATATAAAGAGAATAAAGCACTTTGAATATCAGTAGTCTCCATAAGAGAAAAAGAAAGGGCACCTGGTGGATTTGATACTGCTGTTTAATTCATAATGGTAATGGAGGACACCCAAGTGCACACTGCATTATTTTTAAACCTTTGATAAATCATTTTGGCAACAAAAATAAAGCCCCTGTTATTAAACACACATGCACACACACAAATTCATACAAAATTTCAACAATTCGTCTTTTGCTACTCATAGGATTGCTGCATTGCAGGAATTCTTTTCTCTAAAGAGAACTTTTCCATTTATACTAGAATGTAAAAAACAAAAATCACATAGATAAATGAGCTCTTTTGAATTTTATTTAAATAGTAACATCTGATACTGCTGAGAGATTTTTAAAAAGGTAAGACAGGCTGTAAAAGTAAAAATGATGCCTTTTCTTTTTTGTAATTAATTTTTTAATTTATATATGACAGCAGAATGCATTACAATTCCTTTTTTTTTCCAGAAAAACTATTTTTTTTAAATTTTTATTGTTGGTTGTTCAAAACATTACATAGTTCTTGATATATCATCTTTCACACTTTGATTAAAGTGGGTTATGAACTCCCATTTTTACCCGGTATACAGATTGCAGAATCACATCAGTTACACATCCATTGATTTACATATTGCCATACTAGTGTCTGTTATATTCTGCTGCCTTTCCTATCCTCTACTATCCCCCCTCCCCTCCCCTCCCCTCCCCTCTTCTCTCTCTACCCCCTCTACTGTAATTCATTTCTTCCCCTTGTATTTTTTTCCCTTTCCCCTCACTTCCTCTTGTATGTAATTTTGTATAACCCTGAGGGTCTCCTTCCATTTCCATGCAATTACCCTTCTCTCTCCCTTTCCCTCCCACCTCTCATCCC
>NW_025999862.1:7796481-7816774 GCF_001458135.2 Marmota marmota marmota
GTCCTGACCGGCCCTCACAAGCCCCGTCTCAATCCTGTTGCCACTGCCTATGAAGGCTCAGTTGGTATTTACCTCCACAGTATTCATCAGGACCCGGACCAAGAAGCAGTTTCCGCGGGTTCTTTAGCCCTGGGCCAGAGCAGTTCTGGGAGCCGGAATTCGGCCGCTCCGGGCTTGGTGTATGTTCTGATAGGAGCAGGCTCCAAGAAGCAGTTTCTGTGGGTTCTTTAGCACTGAGCCTGAGTAATTTGTCTGCAAGATGCAGGTGAATGGCAGCCTGAAATTACCTGTTCTATAGCTGAATGAGCTGTGATCAGTCGAAAACAGGGATGGTGACGTCAGCTCTCTAAGATGGTGGCCTCTGGCTTCCTCTGTGGTCTGACTGGTGTGGAGAACCAAATTGGACCGCTTCCTTCCCCCGTCTCAAACCCAGAATTCAGCACTGAGCACAGTGAGGGCACAGCCGGCAGGAGCCTGCAGAATCCGCAGCGCTGTATCTTTGCGTTGCTATCTTGTCATTTCCCAGCACGCGCCGCAGAATCTAGCCGCGGGGCGATTTGCTGAATAAGCAGCATGACCCTCCGTGCGGACAAATCGCTCGCGTTTGAGCCCCCGTAGCTGATCCTCGTGCGATGGAAATCCTTCCTCTAGGTTTTGGAGCACCCCAATTTTGCTGGAAATTCCTAACAAGATAGCTTTTAGCCGTTCTAACTCGTCATTCTCCCGCACAGTGATGCGGTACACGGGGGTGATGCACTCCCTTCGCCGCCATCTTCCTGTCCCTACAATTCTTATTACACATATAGAGGACAATTTTTCATATCTCTGGTTGTATATACATTATATTCACACCAATTTGCGTCTTCATACCTATACTTTGGATAATAATGATCATCACATTCCACCATCATTAATAACCCCATGCAGCCCTCCCTTCCCCTCCAACCCCTCTTACCTATCTAGAGTTCGTTTATTGATGATTTTTCATACTAAATAATACTTTCTATTTTTTTTCAAAGTTTGATCATCTGCAAGCTCAATTTCCAATTGCTAAGTTTTATTTCTAGGATGTAGAAGGTAATCACTGCACTTCTATATGTTTCATCATTAAATTCTGTTTTGCTTTAATTTTTCCCAATTCACCTTATTAACCAAATCACTGGCCAATATTCAGCATCCTAATTTATCCCTAACCTTAATGTCACTCCAAAAATTGTTTACCTACAACACTAAAGATTACTCTTTAATCTTTACAATTTAGTTTAATTAAAATTACAACCCTTCATCCATTTTCAATTGCCTTGTAAGAGTATTTTATTTACCATGAACATTTTATAATAAACATTTTTTTTACTTGGGAATTGTTTAATGGAATAGTTTCCTCAAATATGTTTTAAAAATTAAATGTCAGTGGCTCTTAACTTTACCCTCACAGTACACCTGACTATTTAATTTGCACACATATTACTTTTTTGTCAGTTGACTGATTATGGTTACCCTACATAAATTTAAAACATTAAGCTGAAAAATAAATTCAACATAACTCCCCTTTATAACTAAAATAATCTTCATTATCTGTAATCAATACACAGTATTTTTGCCTTAGTTGCCTTTATATTCCTTATTTCTTTGACAAACACAACTGTTGGGAAAAAAATAAGTTACATTATTCAAGTGGGTATAGTGAAAATGGCAACACGGTTTTAATAAAAAATATATTCAAATAATCATGGCCAGGAGGGAATAAAATGATTGCTATTCCTTGTACATACTTGCAGAATCATTTTTAAAGCATGTTTTATATTGTGAATTCATCATTGCAGAGTCCATATATTAGACTGGATTAAAACAAAGAAGTTATTTTATATAAAGATTACATTGTTATATCATAAATTAACTTCATCAGTTTTCCCTGAAATATCTGTCTAAAAGGTCATTTGTAATTACCATAATATTGATATGATGTATGTGAAATGTCTATACATATAAGGTTTTAGTGCCCTGATTACAACTTCTATTAATATTAGTAGAAATAGCATTAAAATGTAGCATCTTAATAATTGTGAAAACTAGCCTCTGTTTTCCAAACTACTTTAGGAAACAGAATTTGTAATAGAGTCTACTACTGATGATTCAAGAAAAAGCTGGAACTTGTCAGAATGAAAGCTAATTCCTTCATTTCCAAATCTTCCAGGGTTTTACATTGCACACAATGGAAGGTGTTACTTCTCAAACAGCTGTTCTTAATACCTGAACCTTTTTCTAAATCCTAAAAATAACTACCTATTTAAATTTGAAGAAATGCAACAGGTTTGTAGAAAGGAAAAAAAAAACTCATCTGAGATCCATTTCATCAGTCTAGAGAATGATATTACGCTTTGTTTAAAAATACAAAAATATTTTGTCACACATTAGAAAATTTTAGTGTGGCATTATTCATGAATAGCAGAAGAATCAATTTTATAACCAACTGGTTTGTAAAAAAATGAAAAATATTCTCAGACAGGATGAACTGTTTTTCTGATTAATGTTTTCAGGTCAAATGTGTTGATTGTAGCAGAATTAGATTAATAGGAAGATCACCACAGAATAAGTTAGTTTATGAGGAAGTTGTTCACTGAAGATTGAGAGCACAGGGAAAGATTTATTTTAAATGCATAATTCTTTCTATTAAGACTTTCAAAGTAGTTTTGTGACCAGCCCGTGTCCTGTTTCATTGGTTTCTTTTCATCTTATCTGCATGTTTTCCCCCAAAATCTACAGACAAAATAACACACACCAAACAGAATGGAAGCACACAACACTTTCCATTTTAGCATCACCAGAATAAGGAACTTGTCTAGAATAAAGAAGCCTAATATATAAATGGCTTCAAAGCTAACTATAATAATGACTTTATATAATCTAGTCTCTGCTAGAACAGCAAAATAAAGGAAAATACACAAGCACTAGAGAAAAGAAATATTTGAAGATTATTTACATAGGATGAAAACTAAGCTTCAGAGAAAAGCCTACAGAACTATAAAAGCATTGTTATAAAGCACTGTAAAAGAAGATAACTTAGAAGGTATAGCACTACAATAGTGACTCTTACACCACATGTTAAGCACTGTTAGGTCTCTTCCCCCAAATTCTTTTGCTTAATCCTCAAAATAGCCATGAATTACAGAGTTTAATATCTTAATTACAAATGACAGAATTGCACTTTGAGGAAAAAGTTATTTAGACCAGTTGTTTTAGTTATTGAAGGGAAGAATCTCAATTCTTACAATTCAAAATTAAAGAAAATGTATACATCTTGCAGCTTACTAGGAAAGAAATATCTCATTTTTCTTCTTCCTCTACTATTTCTTGCAAATTCAAAAATAAAAAAGAAACAAGGAATAATAGAATTGGAAGTGAGAAAAGGAATACAGAAACCATTTTGTTGCATACCCCCATTTGTTTCATTTAGCTGTTCCTTGGACAAATGTGCTTCTAGTGATGTCCATGAATCTGGATAGTGTTGATCCTAACTCCAAAGTATTGTATTCGAGAGTCTATTAGAAGAAAAAATAAAAACTAGCAAACTCAGTGAGTTCAGATAAAACTGTGTAGTCACCAAAATATTACAGCAAAGGCACAATAAATAAATGGAGAGAAATGCTGGATGGTAGAGAAAGGATGTGATCCAGAGGCATTACCTGTGTTCTGCAGGCAGTCTACCTGAGAGGCCCTGACTGAAGCCATTGCTCCATTGAGAGAAACTCTAGAGGGACCAGAGTGGGAGGATCCACACTTCAAATCCTGTCCTAGGAGGATTAGTGATATTTATGGAAAAAGTGAATAATAGTGTAAAAATGGTATAATCAGATAAATATAACAAAAACAAACAAATGAACACAAGACCTTGTGATCATGAATTCTAGTGATGAAGTGGAAGGGGGCGATCTAATCAGAGCTCATCACAAAGACCTATTTGGGGAATGTACGGTTAATCAGAAATTATGAAAAGGAGGCAATCCAAGAACTCCAGGGATAACATTCTGAACAGACACATAAACAATGTATTTGCTTTAGGCAGCAAAACTTGGGGATGTTCTTGAAACTGAAATTATTTTTCTATGATTGAAGGTTTAGTGAGACTGGCTGGAGATGAGATTTGAAAAGTAATGTCCAGGTTCCCAGGCCTTTGTTATTGAGAAAACAATGATCCATCTAAGGTCAAATCAGCTAGATACAAAATAAACGGTAAGGTATAGCTCCTAATTCACTAAATAGAGCAATTTATTTCCTATATTTTATGGGTTCTAACTATAGATTATATAACTACAAATTATATAAACTCAAAGACATATTTAGAAAGAAGAGCAACTATTCAAGGCCTGACCTGCTTAAGCTGATAATTTAATAGTCCAAACCAAAGTCATGATCCAATTAAACCACAGTCATGTGATGACAGTGCACCAAGCAGAATCTCTATATCACCAATCATTTAAATGCCCCAATGCTATCTAATTTTCTCAGTACCAATGTTCTACAATTTACAATGTCCAAAATAAAACATAACTTCATCTATTTTGATGTTAGAAACCAAGAATATAAAAGTGTAATATATGGTCACTTTACATTCTGTATCTATAATGCTTATCACCTGGTAGGAGGTGCTGGACAAGACCTGTGATTTTCCAGCATTTTTATTTTAATCAAGTAATTACATGGTAGCTAAAAAGTTCTAAGAGGTTTTCTATAGAAAATCAAACTCTGTCCCTATTGGTTATTCAAGTAACTCTAATATACCCATAGATTGAAAGTACCTCAAACACACATCTATTTTCAGGGCCCTTTGGGGGAAAAACTCAACAAGAAGCAACTGATAGAAAGAAGCTGTTCATATAAGCTTGAAGAAGTCTTGTAATTCCAGGTACAGTATGATGGTTGGTTCTTAAATTTTTCCCACTCCACCAGCTGTGAAACCTTGGGAAATATAGGAATACATATTTCATGTGCATGCATAATAGAGTTGCTCATTTTATAATATGCTTCAGTTCCCTGTGATTGTATTTTTGTCTTTAACTTTTGCTAACTATATCTTTGGAAATAATATTCCTTATTTCTTAGCATGAGAATGAGAAGACCTGAATTGATTTGAGCTTCTGCTCTTCAGTAACTAAACAACCAAAATAAATCAGTTTTCTTCTATAATGTTCAACTCCACAGTTTCTAAAAAAAGAAAATCTCTTTAATTCATGAATACATTGAGCACTAAATAAAAATGCACACATGAAGGAACCTCACATAATTTTTGACAACTGCAGCTGCTCTGTCAAAGGCCTACTTCTGCTTTATATCTCTGACTTTCATTTTTGTTTTTGTTTTGTTTTGGGTTTGATTTGGCTTGATTTTTTTTCAATCCTAAAAACCTCATGCTAAATAGAGTTTTCATGTACTATGATTTTCTGGGAAAAAAAACCCACAATTGTTCCCAGATGTTTCAATGCCTATTTTGTATTTTTATATGACTTATTTTTAAATTTAGCTATAGGAGGAAGGAAAAAAATGGTGTGTTGAAAATGAAGAATAGATATTGTCATTGTTTTTTTCCATTTCCATTAAAATAAATTAGCACCAGATTAAAACAGTAGCATTGGTTACATAATTAATAATCTTCAGATAAGAAAGACTGGAAAAAAGCATTTAAACTATACTAAATGTAAAATGGTTTCCAGTGGCAACAGTTTACTATCTTTAACATTGTGTAGCACAAAACATTCTTTTGAATGTACAATTAAAAGAGGCTTAATGAAAATAAACTGAAAGATGAAAACTAATATTTCTCTATGGTTTAATATGCCATCACCTTGACTACTGGAGATGATGGAGGGATTTTCAAATATTAGAGTTTGATTTCTTTCTCTCAAATGTACATTCATATATGTTGCTCTTTTATTCTGAGAGGTTTTTTTAGCTTTCTTGATTTATGAGATTATAGAGACCAAGTACAGAAAAGGATAGAAATTTTTTTGAAAAATTTAATTATACAATCCAGCAATCATATCGGGATATTTCCTTCGCTGTCCAATTTCCTTCAACATCCAAACATGTTGAGGTATTTCCTTCAAGTATATGCTGTTGTTTTTAATCCTAGGGTTATTTTTAAACCAGTATATTCCCAAAATTTTCTCACTAAATTGTTTAAGTCATAATTGTATGTTGTATGCAGATAAAAATAATACAGTTTTTACTAAAATGGACACTGTTCAAATACTATTCTAATAAGAATTATAAACTCATTGAGTACTATGATTCATGTTTTCCTTTTCTCAAGTTTTTTCCTGAATTTTAAAGAGATTCTTTAACATGTTACTTAATCAATTATATCTATATTTCCTTTTGTACTTTTATCTTTTGTAATCTTTCTTGGTGTGGTATTATTTCTCTGTACAAAATTCATATATCCAATATTTCATTTTTAAGTACAAAATGATCCTTAATTTTTCAGTGACTTTTAAATTTAATTAATTCATTATTTTTGTTTGGTGGGAGAGTCATGAGGATCCAGGAGAATCTAGGGGTTGCTCAGCAGAAAAATAAACATAATGTGCGGACACAAAATTTTGCATCCAGTTTGAAAAGATTTGTAAACTTCCCAATGTCCATTCAAAAACTACCTACATATCAGTGGAACCCAGAATTAAAACCACTTGTTCTGAATTCCTTAAGAGCCTGTTTTGTTCTGTTTTTGTAATCCTGGGGATTAAACTCAGAACCTCACACATGCTAGGCAAGTCTACCTCTGAGCTATACTCCCAGGCTCTAGATTTTTTTTTTCCCTAAGTAACAGTATCAAGGGTGAAATAGTTACATAAAATCAAGGCTATTCTTTCATTAACAGTTTTTGTTGGGTTTTATCTTTGCAATATGGAATGTGTAAAAGGATGCACTGTGTTCTATGTGTGGTATTTGATATTGTGGATAGGGATCCAACTATAGTAAAATGGGAAAGAGCCAGAAATTCTGATTCTTACCCTAATTCTATCACTGACTGGCTTAGTGAGCTGGGAAAAAAAAATCCTATAATTTCCTTTGAATCAAATCTGAATCTGTAAAGTATGTGCATGCATGGGAGTACCCATGTGCTCATATGTGGGAGTCCATGTGAAAATTTGAGTCTAGTTGAAATGTTGAGGAGTAGCAGAATTAACAATTTCTAAGATATTTTCAATTTCTAAAGATATATTGAACCAAAGTGATGCTATTTTATATAACACTGTTTTTACTATCGTTTTACGAAGATAAAGTTTTCATATAGTACAAAGATTAAATGTTAAGTGTATATTCAATGAGCTTTTATTAAAGTATACAGGTATATATCATTGCCACATTCAAAATCTAAAACATTTCCACAATCCAAAAAGTTTCTTCCTGTCCCCTTCCAGGCACCCTCCCCATAACCAATCACTGACTTGTTTTTTGTCAACAGAGGTAAGTTTTACCTGCTTTAAAATTCATATAAATTGGATCAAACAGTATGTATCTCATGACTTTCGTCCTTGTTACTTTCACATAAATTACATTTGATTTTTGAAGTCAATGCAGGAATCAATAATTAATTCATGAGTTGGTATTTTGTTTTGTTTTTAAAATTGATATGCAGTTTTTCATCGTATAAATATGCCACAGTTTTTTCAAACTCATTTTCCTATGATAAACATTTGAGTTGTTTCTAGCCTAGCACCATGATGCATAAAGCTTCTAAAAAAAAAATCTGACCATCCCATTACCATAATATCTGTCAATATTAATTTATCACACTCTACTTAACTTTTTAGCTCTTTATATAAGCCTAATATAAGAAATCTATAATGGTTAAAATTCCATTTTCTCACTTTCAGATTTTTAAACAGTGTTTTAAAATATTTTGTATCTGCATTTGTAATCAACTTAAAATACAAAATTATTTTTTCTTAATAGTCAGTTGTCTTAAAGAGCAGAAGTAAGAATCTCATATAATTATCCCTGCAAACACCACCCTGGTCATCTTCATTCCTTATAAAGATCTAGTATCATTTCCCTTAGGAAAATCTTCTAGACTTTTTTAGTGCAGATTTGTGATCTTCTAATCCAATAGCTCAGAAGTCTGATAGGGGCCATTCCAGGCTAAAACTAAGGAGTTGGCAGGGCTGTGCTTCTTCTGCAGCCACTGGAAGAGACCATTTGCTTTTTCCCAGTGTCTAAAGCCCACCTGCATTCTTTGTGGTTGCTTTCCTCCCTCTTCAAAGCCAGCATCAGCCAGTGAAGTCCCTTTCATACAGCATCACCCTGAACTTCCATTCTGTCTCCTTCTGTTAATTTGATATCTTTGTTATAGATGTATTTTTATTTTGTTTTGTTTTGGCCCACATAGATAATCCATGATAATCTCATAATTTTAAGGTTATATTTGTGGCTTTAATTCCATCTATTATCTCAAATTCTTGTGTCTAAAGTGTTCACAAGTTATGGGTATTAAATCACAGACATCTTTGACAAATTATATATTATAGTAGGCATAATGATTGTGCCCAAAATCTACTTGTCTTCAAATTTACTGGTTCCAGTGAAGTATAGAAACTTTATCCTCACTTATTTCTCTTTACCTTCTCCCATTTATAATTATGGCAAATATCTCTTCTACATAAACTAAAATAACAATAAACAATGCTACAGTTTTGTTTAAATCATCACACATAATGGAGAAATTTCAAGCAAAAGGAAAGTCTACAATTAACCCAATTTTTCCTCCTCCGTAGTCTTTCTTCTTTCTAGATATCCTGTGATTCCCTCTATTGCAATTTACTTTCTGCTTAGAGGACATCACTTAGCATTCTTTCAGGATAGTTCTCCAGGTCATCACTATTCTTTAATTTTCCTTCATCTGAAAATTATCTTTGTTTCATCTCATTAATAAAGGATAAATTCAACTGGATATAGAATTCTGGGTTTAGAGTGGTTTTCTTTCTTCCCCCTCACTTGTAAAAGCATTATACTCTTCCCATAAGCAATACCATGTGATATCTAAGCATAGTGTTCTACTCATACCAGATATTTCCAAAAAATCATCCAAATCAGAACGTTCAAATATTTGTGTTCACTTTGAGAACAATCATGGAACATCACAGACCATGAAAGGTATATACACCTGAAAAATCACTGGGCATCTGAAAATCATCTTTTTATATGACTAATGCATACTATTCTATCACTGCAATGGTGGAGTTCGTATGTGTGCCCAGGCCCAACAAGAGTGTAGACACTGATTTTTTTTTATTACACATGTTTAAAAATGTACAGTTTAATGCTCTATTTTAGTGTATAGATGGAGACTCACTGCTCACACAAAATATCTAGATGAACATTCTATATAGGTACAGGGGTCTTCTTTCTCCATGAATTCTTGTAAGGTTTGTCTCACACTTGAAGTTTCAGAAGATTGACTCTGATGTGTCTTGATATGAATTTGATATGAATTTGGGGGTTTATGCTATTTGGTTTATAAACAACTTCTTAAATGTGAAAGTTTGTGATGTTTGCCAAATTTGAGCAATTTTCATATTTTATCTTAATCCCCCCTTCTTAGAATCAATATTATGAGTTTAAATTTTTCTTTAGGTTTTGTGTGTGTATGTGTGTGTGCCACATGTTCCTGGGGTTATTCATTTATTCTTTCAGTTCACTTCTCTCCATTGTTTATATGGGATAATTTCTATTGTTGTAACTTCAAATTCATCAATCTTTTCTACTATCTTCATTTTTTCTGTGGATCTAACATACTGACTTTTTAAAAACTTTTTCAGTTATTACAATTTTGAGTTCTAAAATTTCCATTTAAATTCTTATTTATCTTCTATTTCTTCATTGGGATTTTCTATTTCTTCATTATTTCCTACTTGTTCCTATTTTTTAAGTTTTTTTCAAGCATGTTAATTGCTTGTTGAAACATTTTTATCATAGTTGCTTTAAAGTTTTTGCCAGATAAATTCTAATATCCATGTCATCTCTGTGTTGGCACTGTGATAAGCTAAATAATGGCCTCCACACATCCTAACCATGAATCTATGAATATCACTTTATGGGGTCAAAAAGTGAGGGCTTCCAAATGTGATTCACAATTTTAAGAGTGATTATTCTGAATTATTTGGGTAGGTTTGAATGCAATCATATACATTCTTATAAGAAAGGAGCACAAGGACATGTAGAAGAAGAGATAACAATATGACCATAAAAGCAAAGGACCCCCTTATTAATGCTATGTGGGGGCAGAAGACCAGGTTCAGCAAGAGATCTCCATTGAGACTCAGGAATGGGACAGCTCCTATTGCTGGTCACAGCTTGGAGTTCAGGTTATCTACTTGTGCTCCATTCTATCTACTTATGCTCCATTCCTACAACTCTACCGGGAGGAGGGGTATTGCTCCATTGTTGTTGCCTGTGAGACCTCACTAACATCAGTGGTGGTGATATTATTACCAATAAATCGTGGTTAAAAGTATAACTAGCCGTGCCACTCCAACACCACTGGGAGGGAGCAGGACACCCCATTTCCGTAGCATGGCATAGAATTTCAAGTCCTTCATGTGATTTCTACAGACAGGAGAGAAGAGTTTCCTTAGCATCTAGCAGGGATGTATGTCCAGTTTCCCACTCAGATTTCTCTGATGTCATCTCGATAGAGTGATTTGGCTCCCTTGCTGCAATCTTGCAAAGATGGATGTAAAGGCTCTTACTTGGCCTTTGATATTGGAGGTAGAGTACTACATCAGCTTTATCTGTGGTATATGCTTATGTAGTGTAGTTATTGTCTAAATGTTTTCTGTCTTTCTAGCTGTTCCTTTCCTACACCTTTCGATAGAAGGTCTTTGCTGTTTGTTGAGTTCATTTTTTCCAAAACAAAGCCAAAAAACAGTCATTAGAGATCGGACATTTCCAGATTTCCTGGTTCTCTAGTATCTAGGTGCTGGGTATAAGTGGCTAAATGAAACCCAGAGAACTTGCCACTGTGTCATTTCTTGGGTCCTAAAGTCTCTAGCTGGTCTGCTTTCTTCCTTCTACCTTTCAAAGTCTCCTGTATTATATACACTTATATACAATTTTGTGTGTGCATATATAGACACACATGTATACTTGTACATTTTTCATTCATCCAAAGCTACAAAGGAATAAATTAATTAGCTGCACTTAGGAGAAGAAAAAGTAAATCAACTTGACCTTCACAGAAGCAGAAGCTCTCTATTTTTTAAACTATGCAATCTCTATAAATGAAATGTATGCATTCCCTTAATGCACATCCTTTTTAAACCTGTCAAGTGTTATGTCTGTATCTTAATGACAGAACTGCTCCCCGACGTGATTTACTATTTATACAACCATGTTTGGTGTCTGTACCCTCTCACCCCTTTAAGTGCATCTCCACCGTTTTCAGTGATTGGCACTAGTGATGGTTTGCAAAATCCATAGACCTTCAAGAAACTTACCTAAAGCTGAAGTGAAAAGTAAGAAAAAACAGGCAAAAAATGAAGAAAAGAAAGAGTGCGTGAGGGAGAAAAGAAAGGCAGTGAGAATTAGAGGGAATATGAGGGAAAGAGAGAGTAGTAGAAAGGAGAAGGAATGCCATAAATGGATATTAAAGCATTGTACAGATAAAATTCATGTCCATGCTGAACCATGGTGACAAAGGAGAAATGTAATAACAGATATAATGAAAGCAAATATTCTGTATGCCTAAAATTTTTCAGAAAATATTATAGCTACTGTATTAACTCATATAAACCATAAAGTAAAAACATTAGTTATGTTCTCATTATTTGGCCCATTTATAGGTAATCTAAAGCACTGATTATTTTGATCATACAGGCAAGGGTTTTTTGATCTTGAACGTTGTATTTAGTTCAACTTTATAGTAGTCAAAATCCAACTGTTTTTGACTTTAAAATGGCATTTTTACATGATTTCATCTAGCTTCAGCATTGATGTTATTTCCTAAAGGTGACTAAACAAACAAACAAACAAAACAAAGCCAAAAAAAAAAAAAGTCATTAGAGATTGAGGAAGTAAAGGAAATGTGAGAACATGATGGGGGGACCTTCAGGCTGTCTAAATTTCATTCCCAATGAGTTTTATCACTTTGTAGTTCCTATCTGAGGATTGGTCCTATAAATTCTTTCTGTACATTTATCCTCTGTAGTTAAAGTGTCTTTTCCTTGCCACAAATACAATGTTAATTAAAAACAAACAAAAAACTAAATAAATGAAAGTCTCATAAACCTAAGTGAAACAGATACGAGGGGTGTTTTCCAGATATCTATTAAGGATAAGATATATTACATGTCAAAAAACAGAAATGAGAAAAAAGAAAAGAGGCGGGTGAGCAGGTTAAGATTAAAGGATACCATGTAATTGGAAATCCACACCAAGGAAACCTGCTTCAAAACCTTTCTCAGAGGAGCTCCAACCCTAAAAGTTGTTTCGCCTTCAGGAAGTTCTCAGCATTTTACACTCTCAAAGATCAAGAGCCATTTTACTTCCCTTTGCACTAACATTCCTTCCTTCACTGGAACCAGCAGCTAGTGTGGGACTTGGTTCAAAAAACTGTGCCAAACTTAGCCATGAACTTAATAGAACTCAAAAGAGTAAATGAATGTAATCAAATATTGTATTTCATTTTTCCTCAAAACATGGTAATTTTTATATTACTTGGCAAATACTTTGCTGCATTTTAAGCGATAAATTAACAATATTGCTCTTTTCCCCACAAAGCATGCAGGATAATATAGAGCAACCCCATATAATATTGAATGTACAGAATTAGTAGTAAGCAAGCCTAGGTTCTATCTTGTATAGTGTCTTCTTTGAAAAGTAGGAAAAATATTTCTAAAAGTAAATTCAGATTGCAGAATTTCCACATTTACTCTCAAAATACTCAGAAACAATCAAATAGTCAGACTAAGGTGGATACTTACTGAAACCAAGAATGCCTTTTTTATTTTTTTCATGAATGAAAAATGACTCAGGTACAAGGTGGCATAGTGGCCCACTCCTGTAATCCCAGCGGCTCAGGAGGTGGAGGCAGGAGGATTTCAAGTTCAAAGCCAGTCTCAGCAACTTAGTGAGCCCCTCGCCAACTTAGCAAGATCCTGTCTCAAAATAAAAAATGAGCTGGGGATGTGGCTCCTTGTCAAACACCTCTAGGTTCAATTCTTGGTTTAAAAAAAAAAAAAAACTCAGGCAGATTCTAAGTTTGCATGGTCAATGATCAGTATCTTTTCTACATTTAGGCCAATTTACTTGGTTAGAGAGATCATCTGTAAGTTTGTATTTGAGCATGAAAGAGATTAAGATGAACAGAAATATACTGACATTATGCTAAAATGATTTCACCATTCCTCTCAAAATCTAAACTTCATTTCTTAAAATCCTATGAATCAATTTTCTCATTCAAACTTGTGACAAAGGAAAAATAATTCAACAATTAGGATACCCAAACAGATATTTTTTTATCATTATGTCTACTCTTTCGTAAGTCTCCATGGCTGAAAAACCCTAAATAACCACTTCTAATTGACATACATTTTATCTAGATATCATTTTTTATTTAAATAACTTACAGTCACATTCTAATTGCCAAGAACTTCTATATATTTTGCAATAATTTGCATATATATGCTTTGATTCATTTTCTTTTTCTATTCCAGTAATGAAGCAAAGGAGGAGAGTGTTGGGAGTGGGTCATGCTATGGGGAAAAGCATTTATCACTAACACAATATAATAATGCAGAATAGTTTAGAATTGTGGATCTCATGATAACAACAAGGAGAGGAATGAAATTTAGCTTGTTTTATGAATGTTAATTCCTTATAGAAAATGTAGTACACCCTTATTATTATTGGAATGGCTGTTCTATCACCAGTGGCTGATCATCTGTAAGTTGTATTTTTACTATTCTAATTTCACTTTCTTTTCTTTAAGAGAACTCTGTCTATTTTATCACAGTATTCATATATGATCTACCAGATAGGGCTCTATCAGGAAAAGAGAAGCCATTTGATGCATTTGGGGTAAAAACAATTTTATACAGAATTTGGGGCATGCATACCTAAACAGAGACATGGGGAAGTCAGGGAAGGTAACACTGAAAGTCATTACAGCTGGCCTGAACGTTAAAGAAGGTCACAATCAGAAGCACTAGAATGTGGGCAAAGGAGCCCAAAGTCAGAGGACCATTTGCACTGATGCATAAGACCGTAAAGAACTTACTGCACCGACCATGTGGAAGGCTATGGCGACTGACAAAGCCACTGTGTCTGACCCACAAATCCTTCTGAGAATCATGGCTCCACACTCACCATTCAAACAAACTCCTCTTGTCACAAACTTGAATCCTCTTATGGAAAAGGGATTATGGGATACTGTTCAAGCCTGAGAATCACCATGATGGGTGGTGCAGGCCTGACAACAAGATACAGCCCAACTAATTAAAATAAATTATATACAAGCTATCTTCATATCTGTTTTCAGTTTCCTTCCCTAAGGTCTTGATTAAAAAATTCTTAAGGGAAAAAATGTACAGTTTTAGATCCAATTGTACTCATGTGTTTCTAGTTTCAAGGACAATAGTTTTATTCTTAAAACTATGCACTTGTTTTAAGTCCCATCTATAATACTAAACCTGGTTTTATTTCCCTCTTTCTCTTCTCTTTTCTTCCTCTTATCACTCCCTCAACCTCAGCTCTGTCTCATCTATCCTCTGTCCACTTTAGGTAGTCAATATTCACAGGTTGAAATGCTTTGGTTTGTATATTATTCTGCATTATTATAAAGAAATTATAAGCTTAATATATAACAGTTATATACAACATTTAAAGGTTTACAAATATAAAAATTAGGCATTTTTATTTGTTTCAGTAAAATGTAATTGCTGTATATTGTAGTTCTCTGAATCTTGCTTTTCTCCATGAACACTATATCCAAGCCAACTATTACTGATCTATCTCATTCACAATAATGACCTCAATATACCATCATAATGAACAGTTTACAAAATATTCAGGCACATGCTTATTACAAAGCAACCACTTGACTTGCTTTTTGTTTTGCTACTACAAATACCACAAAGATATCAACATCCAACGGCATATGTTAATGTACATTATTGTTTTCATTTCCAGGAATCAATTGCCATGAATGGCATTGTTAGAAAAATGTATATCAAAAATTATGATGGAAGTCATTATATAACTTTTCAAATGCTGTAAAAATCTTTTGCCACTATGGTTGAGAATACTCCTTTTCCCGTATCCCTGCCAGTCAAAATGTCAACATTTTTGTATTCATTATACTAATCAAATAAGTGTAATGTAAAATATCAAAAAATGCTAATTTAATGATCCTTTTCCTGATTACTTCATAAGATAGGTCTTTTTCATGTATCTATTGGTAATTTATATTTTCCCTTCTAACAGTTTACATTTCAAAAATGTTTGCTTGTTCTCTATTTGGTTATTTGCATTTAGTACCTCCCAAATTTATTTTGTATATATGGTGTTTGAATTATGATTTATATTGTATCCTCCAAAATTCATATGTTAGAGTCCTAACCGAGAACCTCAGAATGTGACCCTATTTGGAAACAGGAACACTGCAGATATAATTAGTCAAGTTAATATGAAGTGTACTTTAGGAGGGTTGATCCCCAACCTAACAGGATATGTCTTTGTAAAAGAATTCCATGTGAAGAGACATATGTATACATAGAGAACAAGAAGTGAACCTAAAGAAACAGATCATGGTGATCCATCTGCAAGCCAAAGATAGCCAGCAAATCACCGGAAGCTAGGAGGGAGATATGGAACTGATCTTCCTCAAAGCCTCAGAAGAAAACCAACCTGCTAATACACTGATCTCAGACTTCTGACCTACAAAACTGTGACAATATATTTCTCATGTTTAAATCACTCAGTTTGTGGCACTTTATTATGGCAGCCCAAGACAACTTACACACACAATTAGATAAAAATCATACTTTCAAATGAAGCTGTGCCAGTACTTAAGAAGTTACATTTCCTCATAGAATTTAAATACCATTTTTCTCGTGTTATGTATTTAATTAATATATTCACATATTATGAATATGAATATTTAAATATTTTAAATTCTAAATCATTAAATTTACTGGAATCTGTTGTTGTGCTTTTCACTCCAGGTCACTAATTTATCTGACCATAAATAGTGTGAGATAGTCATACTAGTAGATTTTATCCTATATGTTAAGAGGGTATATTTTCATATTTTTTTACTCCAACAGACTTTTATTATAACTCTGAATCAACAGTTAAAGTGATCTTAACAACTGAGAAAAATCATCAATAGGGTTATTTTTGCCATTGCATTAAGTTTATATATAAATATTTGGAGAAAATATTACATTTCTTGTGATAAAGTCTTTCAATTCATAAAAAAGGCTTTGTCATTGTTTGTTCAAATGTCTTATGACCTTCAATACAATAAAATTGGTAGCTTCCATGTTTTTAATTGTTTCAATTTTATTATATTTACACAGATATTTTTGAATGATCAGTCTTTATATTTAAACTCATTGTCAAGCGTAAAATTTAGTGGCATTTAGAATGCTCATAATGGTGTGTAGCCATCCCCAGTGCCTAGCTCCAAAACATTTTTATCTCACCAAAAGGAAATCCATTCCCTTCAGTCCCTAAAAAGAAGTAATGTGCTTTGTCTATGTATTTGTCTGTTCTAGATATTTCATATCCCATTTCACAAATGGAATCATATCATACATGGCTTTATGTGTCTGTTTCTTTCAATGAGTATATTTTCAAGGCCCACTCATCCAATTCATTGTTTTGCATAAGGAAAGAAATCTTCTAGTCAGTGTCCCTGTAGAAGTGCCAACTTTTCTATAAGAAGTAAAACTGTAGAACTGTTCCAACTCTCATTTCAGAGAAAAGATCAAGGCATTTCTGTTTTCTAACTAAAACAACCATTATAGTTGTTTTGTTTTGTTTTCCCCTCAAACAGAAGAGCAGCCTTCTTGCACAAAGTGAATTCTATAGTCACTTTTATAAAAAAAAAATCTCAGACAGTTTATGTTTAGCAGATGGTCTCCTATGTTCATACAGAGTGACAGAGATTCCTACTGAGATTGGTGACTTTATGTGTCAATATGACTGGACCTGAGGTGCCCAGATATTTGGTCAAACATGATTCTGGGTATGTCTGTGAGGGAGTTTCTAGAAAGATGAACATTTGAATTGATATAATGAGTAAAGCAAATTGCCCTCCCTAATGTGGATGGGACTCTAACCAACTAAACATCTGCATAAAACAGAAAGGCTAAGATGCAATTTCACTTACCTGGTTGGCTCTACTGTTTCTCAGGTCTTTGATCTTGAACTAGAGCAACACTACTGGCTCTACTGCGTCCTCTGCTTATTGTCCACAGTTCTTGGAATTTAACCTCCATAATCATGTGAATAAATCCCTCATAATGAAATAATCTCTCTCTTACTCTTTCTTCATTATATATCTATATCTATGTAATATATATAATATATACACACAAGCATATATGCACATTACATATATATAAATAATCTCTTATGTACATAAAATACATATACAAAAGAGAGAGAAAGAGAAAGAGAGAAAGAGTATGTGTTGTGTGCGTGTGTGTGTGTGTATACGTGCATGTGTGTGATTTGATTTTTTTCCCTCAGGAAAAAACATGACTAACGTACTGAATTTTTTATTTCTTAGCAAATATACTACCTAATATGTCAGACAATAAATGCATTATCAACCATATTTATTCTATTCATATTTCTGTCTCCAGAGAAAGCCTTTTCAACTAAGATTTTTTTTTTACTATCTCTAGAGTATAAAATTATTTGGGGCCAAAGATCAAGCAACCGGTACCATAACATATGATCTTCCTTTCCTTCACTCCATCTTCTTCCCAACATAAAATATTATTTATGTTGCAGTAATTAAAATGTATGCCTTACATTTCTCATTAAAATTAGATTTGCCTTGTTATTTCTGGGTGAGTAAAGATTGGGCTTTTCAGTGTTCAGTTTTCATAAATTACCAAGGAACCCACAGGGGGGTAAAAATCACTTACCCTATGAGAAAAGACTGTGAAAATGTGCAAGTCAATATGATATGAAACTGTCTTGTATCAAAAGGCAGAGAAGATGTTGAACACTTGTAACCCATTCCCTGACCCAAACTGCAATGGAGTCATGTATGAGTTCTGAGGCAAGGGGGTTATAGAGACAAAAAGTAACAGCTCCATTGAGTGCCACTGGCTTCAGCAATGAGACACAAAAATCTCACAACTGGGCAGTACTGCTGTTTTTGACTGTCTAGAGCACCAATTGTAGAACCCTTGATCTTCACACTTGTAAACCCTACATGGGGTAGCAATAACCATAAGCCAGAAATCAGTGACTTCCAGAGGCCAGCTGAAACAATTTTAGACGGCATAGATAGCTTCCCAGGTCGAGAGGGTAGGAAAATCATGGACATCATATTGATTTCCAAGGAAACAGCTTGTAAATCACATCTGGGGCTAGGCAAGTCAGAAGCAGATCCATGTTGATTTGTAACTGCTGCATTAATACTCTGTGTAGCCAGGTTTGGGTGGTCTGATTACATCCAAAGCAATGTCCTGACCTATCCTTTGCATCTTCCTCAATGCTGATTATAAATTCAATGCCACTTGACTACAAAGCAAATTATTATTTTCAGGAATGAGAGAGTAATAATAGGAGTCCCTTTAACTGTATGCCTCCTGCATGTAAACTTGCTTCCAAATCGACCTAATGATTTAATTACATTTACTGTTTACTTTTGAAAAGGTAGCTCTCTATAATAAATTCAAGCACTACCTTGTTTATAGGAATTTTTGAAATATAAATTAATTTGAATAATGAGGACTCAACTATACTGTTCAAGATGAAGCTTTTCGATTTAAATTTCATAAAAGATTGAGACAGCTGTAAAAGAAATGTGGATGGACTCAAAAGTAACAGTTTGCATTTAGATGTTGGGAAACAGTAAGTGAAATGGTTTTATGTTCTTTTCATTTGCATATATATGTGGGTAAAGACAAGAATAAAGATCAAGAATCTAAACTCTGAAATGGCATTTCAATAAAACAATCTAGGACAAAGTTTTTTCATAGATCAACCAATTTCTTTCTTGCAGCATTTTTCGATAAAATATGATAAGCCTTACCTCCCAACCTCCTGCAATTTTAGGAGGACATAAGCAATTCTGAACAATCCGCACATGCAATCAGATAGATGTCAACTAGAAAATGAAGTCATCATCTCTTTTTCATATCAAATTCAATTAGGCTTCAATTTTAAAAGTAATATACAGTACTCTATACATTAGGGTTCTCTACAGGAAGAGAACCAACAGGCTGTGCATATAATTATAAGAGGGGATTTATTAGATTGGCTTACATTATCAGTAGCAGAGTAGCCCCACAGTAACAGTCAGATGAGAGCAGGGAAAGCCAGTAGCTGCTGAGTCCAAGCTGCAAGCTTCAGAACAAGAAGGACCACAGATGCAGGCCCAGTCAAGATTGAAAGCCTGGAGAGGCTTCCTGGAGTGTCACTTAAATTCAAATCCAAAGCCTCAAAGCTCTGGAGTCTAACACACCCAAACCATGGCAGCAGCAGAAAACTTGCACAAACGTGGAGCTTGGGCATGCGCACATACCGTGCATCTGCGCAAGCTCAAGCGCACGCACAGAGGAGCTTCACTTGTGGACCTTTTCTCTTTCCTTTATTTTCTTTGGGAGGATGAGGGTAATGATGGTTGAACCCAAACCCCAAGCTTGCCAGCACTCTACCACTGTGCTACATTCCCCGGCTCTTTCAGTTTTCTAATTTCGAGACAGTGTCTTGATAATTTGCCCAGACTGACCTTGAATTTAGAATCCTCTTGCCTCTGTCTCCTGAGTAGCTGGGATTGATGGCTGGTATTTTAGGCCTGTGCCACCACTCTCTAGGCCTTTCCACTGTTTTTCAGCTGGTACACCAGTCTTTTGGACAGGGCCACCCATATCGAGGGCACATCTTACCCCACATGATAATTGTCTCTGAAAACACCCTCATAGACACACCCGGGAACTGTGCTTTACCAGTTTCTAGATGTCTTTCAATGCATTCAAGGTGACAAACAAGATTAACCATCGCACTTTTGAATTTACACTGACATCAAACCATATATATATATATATATATA